>NC_091932.1:23105245-23405245 GCF_041260155.1 Ptychodera flava
TTAGTAAAAAATTGATTACTCGGTTTTTAGCGTCACTACAAGTATATTTCTTTTATGAAAAGCAAATTGGTTAAGCATAAAAGTGTGATGACATGTTCAGACAAATCGAATGCATCGCTCGCAGAATATGCATTTATAGTACCACACTTGTGTAACTGCAGGGCATTGTTTGGAAGACAAACAATTAGAGATTGGGGGAATATTATCAAGGCAACAATGCATTTTCTTTGGAGTTTGAGTATTTGATGTTATTATGGCAGAAGAGAGATAATACGTCGTCAATATCAATTTCCCATACATTTGTCACGTTTTAGGTATATGAATAATTTTCAACAAGGCAGTAAAACACGCCAATGACGTTCGCTAAACGTCTGTAGTTCAAGTGAGAGTCAAGAGAGTTTAATGTCAAATTTAAGTGAAATGATTCAAATTAGAAAGAAAAAATTGATATGTACAATAATATTTCAAGACAAGAAGAACAGTGACTTGCAGAAGCGAAGCTAAAACACCGCAGAACTTGCTAGCGACGCCACTGTAAGCCTTTACCTGTATATTCCTTCAGAAGCGATGTTTCCACACGGTATAAGTGATAGTCAGGATTTTCGTGCGTGATACGGTCAAATAACTCCGAACCAAACTTGTCGTACATATACCAATGCGGCACATACTTCTGGCTGCTTAGTAAACCGGGAAGAATTGTTGAAACAAAATCTGACTGCATTGCGATATTGCGTAAAGCTGACTCGAGGATCTAAAATAAAAAGGATGATCACGCAACAGTAAAATTAACAGTCATATCTCCTTATTTCATTTTGGTAATCATGACTTTGAACGCAGTGTAACAATAGTAATCTTCACTGAAAGTAGAGAACTATCCATAGTCGATACAAGTTCATACAGTTCGATCGATTTCATAATAGAAATGCAAGAATATGACATTAATATTAACATGCATGTATAGTCATGAAACGTTCACTGCGTACTGAAAATAACCCAAGTTATATTAATTAAGCAACTACATTTGTTTTAGAATGCCTTAGAAAGCTAAGCTGAGAAGAAATTGAAATGCGTCAGTCAACAATCAGCCTTAACCTTCTTTAAAGGGACAAAGTCGCCCATTTTTCATGAATTTTGTTTGATACGAGATACTACTTATATTGTTTGACATGTTGAAAGATACTGAATTAATGGGTGACCATGCATATATTCGACCCCGGTTTTAGACAAATTAA
Source organism: Ptychodera flava (assembly GCF_041260155.1). Lineage (NCBI taxonomy): Eukaryota > Metazoa > Hemichordata > Enteropneusta > Ptychoderidae > Ptychodera > Ptychodera flava. The sequence goes on from NC_091932.1 coordinate 23,106,478, forward strand.
ATGAAACCATCGCGAAAATGAATTAATGGTCATGGCCATTAATTCATTTTCGCAATGGTTTCATTTATCTGTCTAAAAAACCGGGGTCGAATATATGCATGGTCACCCATTCATTCAGATTCTTTCAACATGTCAAACAATATAAGTCGTATCTCGTATCAAACAAACTTCGTGAAAAATGGCCGACTTTGTCCCTTAAAGACTAAAACTGTTCACCTAACAATTTTAGATTCTTATAATCAAATAAGGTATATGGAGAGGGTATTTTGTTGCGCTAACCGAGTAACACATCTGCGATTGCTCGCCTGTATTTGGGGGAACAAGCCCGCTGACATTGGGCCAAATTGATTTATTACAGTCTTCTTCTCTCTCTTCATTTTCTTCCGCCACCTGGAAATCAAAATCACACAGGGCTCAACGCCTATGAAACTCATGCACCTGACCCTTGATATTTCAGCTGATCGTGTGACTTTGACGCCATATTTGATTTCTAAATATCTTTAAAATGGCGTATTCTCAAAACCCATTGCCTAAGTAAAGTAAGTGAAAAGATAAGTTAAATTGCGACTGCAGTGCATAAGTTAGATTGCGACTGTAGTGCATTGCACACCTGCCTAAAGTAAAGTACGAGGAATGGCGAGCAGTATATAACGCTGGCAGACAACATCGATACATTTACTTCTGATGTACTGAGTGACATTGCAACTGCATTATCTTAGGAGAAATAAAAAGAAAATTCAAATGCCTAGGACTGTGTGAATTGAGTTCTTGTTGCTGGTCAAAAACTTGAGAAAAACTATCAGCAGCATTACCTATTTTTAACACAATATTAACAAAAATACTTCGTCGACTTTCATCGGTTAAAAACGTTAACCGAACGTGCCAAAGAGGTATGTGAGGATGTTTTTGTTAACGTAGTTGGAAGCGATTTTGATATCTGTACTTTAAGTAGCAAAGTCAAGACATACCCAAAGGATATTACATTAGACAAGAACAATTCTATGATGGTCATGAAAAATCCGAAATATGATTCTGATTTTATCTGCAAATTCCCCAAATTTGCCTACGATATTAAAAATGTATCCACGCTTTAGGAAAAAATCCACATGGAAAGATATCGGTAAATGGTGTGTGAATATATTTTCGAAATTTTATTACATCCCTGGCTGGCCATGATATGCATAACGCTAATGAATTTTAAGGATTTAAGGTTACTCAATTTTAAGGTTACCTTTATTGAATTTTGAGTTTTCGATTCCTGAGATTTTCAATTATAGGCCGGAATTTGACGTGCAATGTCTGGCAATTCGATTATAGGATAATACGAGGGTAGACTTTTTTAACTTTGGCGTCACAGATTATATAGGTTACTCAACCCGAGGGCCTCATGCTCCGAACTAGGTTTATATCCCATAATTAAGCCAAGGTAATCCATATTTTTCGAATTCAACTGAAATATAAAAGTGCGGGCCAATTAAACAACTCAGATGTTCTAAACAGATATTTATTTCAGACGGACGAGTTATGTATTTTAGCGATGACTGTTTTCCCAAAGACGTTCCGAACTTAGAAGCTGAAAAATAAATAGAAGTTGACCTTGCTTGCTCCTTGATGTATTAATAGAAGGTTGGTTGCTTAATGTACGTAAGCGAAATGGACAAAAATTTAAAGGAAACAACAACACTTTACAATGAATAACAAATGACTATCCAAAGTGTCATAAGTTCTGTTTATGAATATGAACCTGAATATGAATATGAATATGAACCTACCAGCGCCTACGCATGGCTGTAGTGGTTCTACTGACAGTGCAAATAACCCACATTTTAACGTGTTATTTAAATATTGGTTCATATAAGCATTGTCTAAACAATAGGAGAACGATAATACAGGCATAGCATGTACGATTATATACTGTTGTTATGTTCTGTACAACGAATAAACTTACCAGAATTATACACGCAAACGCCACACTGTCGAATAGCTGCTTTGTCCTCGGTGGAAGTACAACGTGTAAATATACCAGAAAGTGTCGCGTGATTTGAAGATAACCCGTACATGGTTTTATAGCACGGAGGCGGTGCATGATTCACCCGAAAAAGCAAAGGAGGTTGACGTGCGTACTTCAAAATGGTCGTTTCAAGTTGACAAGTATTTTTGTAGGAAAAAATAGCAAAATTTCTACCCTTCAGAAACGAAAAAGGCTTAGCAGTATAACTTGTTAGAAACTACTCTGTCGAATTTCATGGTTTCATGGTGGCAGTCTGCTGGATAATTCTGTGGAAACATTAACGAAATATGCCAGTAGAGGTGCGCAAAGCCGTTGGGGTTTAAGTAGTTGCACGCGGATTTTGATATATGTCACAAAAATCAAGGCCAACCAGAAAAAAGTGTAAGGATCAGAAAAAGGCGTAAGGGTCAAATTTTCACGTAAAACTTTAACGTGGATAGAATTTATCCACAAAATTGCTAAACTCAGATTGACAATATAGGAAACGAGTCAACCTTTGTATTCAAAGAATAACAGTATATGAAAATGACATGTGAAGATATTTACGAAATTTGTTATAACTCTCAGTCGTCCTTGATGTGCTTGACGCCATTGCAGTCATGTGAATTTGTAAAATGTTACCCGGGGTGACCCTGGGTCATCAAACTGTATACCTGGTTTGTGTATACAAGGATTTCATATGATGTCCTGAACAATTGGTCTGAATTTGACAAGAAATACCCCAAAATGAGTCTCAGTTTTTAAACTACCTGATCAGGGGTTCACTTTCAGCGTTGGCAGCACAGTCAAATACGTATTATCGGGAGCACCCATCCGAACCCCTTCCCAAGATCAAACCTCGCCACTAAGTCAAGCTAATCCATATGTCTGGCAGAAAATTTAATCAAAATCAACGCTGATAGCTTTCACTCGGCAAGGAACATAGAAAGGAAATGGAAATGACTCAGTGTATGGATCTTGAATCTTCAGCAGCTTTATTACTTTTCGACAAGCATTTTGTCTCCATCTAAACATGCAAATCACGTAGGTCTTTAATCCTGTGACGAAATGACGTATAAGGTTTATAGTTTAACCATAAACCATTGAGAATTACCTTGGGAAAACGCGATAAAATCAGTGGTACAGTAACTTCCTTTGTACTAGCTAGGTTGGGTTAACTTAAGTTTGTTTGCCCAAGCGATGACCGACTAGACAACGTCCTATGTAAGCGATCAGACTGACAACGTGTTAGCGTATTGGCATTTGGAATCCCGCGTGTGAGGTAATTTTAGACATTTTACACGAAAACAGTCTGCGTTGGTCATACAATTGCCGATGTCTGAGTGTCCAAGATCCCTAGGCTATCCGTACATTTAACAATAAGCAGCTACGCTTTCAAGATAGACACTCAAAGTTCACTTATGACATATCAGGAAACTCTCCGATAAGCACAAAACCTGACAAATTATATAAATAATAAACACACTTCCACAGAACTATAGGGGTTCTTTACATGTCCGTCCCCCAGGGTGGGGGTGGGTATAGAGGTGTCTTGGTCTCAGCACTGGTTTCTTCTATTCTGAAAAAAAGTAATCCGTATACCTAGTGGACACTTTATATTCATTTATTCAGGAACAAACAGAAGGTAAAACAAACTTGAATATTCATTTGTAAACGAACAGGCCGGAAAGGAGGACCTCCCATGAATGTATGGTATGTGTTCAACGCACCTTGGTAACATATCGTCGGTGTGTTTAAACTTCTCCTGCTGGCCTGGCAAAAATGACGCGTCTAACACCGCATAGAACTTAACCAGACTTCATGGCTATACTGAACATTTCCATGTAATCAAACAAATGGGTAAACAGGTAAAGAACAAGAATGGAAAAGGCTTTATTAACTCGACGTTCGCCTTTAACTTGTTCAGTTTATCAACTGCGTTCGTGTGGTACGTATTAGGCAAATAACAAAGAAAGACATGTTTTACATACGATGAAAGTTTTAGAGCGAAATATCATGTAACGTTGTGTGCTCGACAATAGAAGTGGGCTTGTCGGTTGGTGACTGCGACCGTGCCTGCAGATTTTACACCGTGGTATTTTGTTGTGGCAGTTGACCCCGTGTACTAAGTTAAAACAAGAAGATTAGAGTATTCTCTCTAAATCAATAAGAATTTCGAACATGAAAGATACGAATCTTGACCTCAACATTACTAGCTAAGCAACTCGAAAGCTCATCTCTGAAACGGGACTGAAGCATTAGTCACGGTAGCTAAGGAAACCGGCTTTCTTTCTTGGAAAGCATGCGATGTTTAAGCAATCCTGGTACATCCAATTATCTACACCACATCTACCGAGATGATTTAGAAATAAAAGAAACAACTGAAAGTGTGGACTCGGTTTCATACATAGACGTATTGTTTGAAATTAGACAAAATACACTATATACTAAGCTGTATGATAAAAGAGACGATTTCAATTTGAATCATAAATTTTCCCTTTTGTCGAGCAATATAATATCATCTCCAGCTTATGGTGTGTATATTTCACAACTCCTTAGATACAGTAGAGCATGCAATTCATATGAAGACTTTCTAGTTAGACACAACCTATTAGCTCAAAAGTTAGTGAGGCAAGGATTCTCAGAAAGTAGATTAGTGAAATCATTTAAGAAGTTCTACGGTAGATACGGAGATGTTGTATCAAAATATGACCTGTCTGTTACTCAAATGATGAGTGACAGCATACCAAATTTTGACTCACAAAAGTAATTTGGTGAATTCACCAAATAACAATGGATTTGTCGCTTTGGGTCAATCTTGACGGGTGCGGCTAGCTGGCAGGGTACGCTTACCCATTTCGGACACCTGGTACCACCACTATTTGAGGTTCAAGATGACCCCATTGCCTTTGTCATTTTCAATATGTTCCTTGGACCTGGCAAATATCTTAGTTACCATGAATGATAACGATTATTGGACCTGATTGATGTCTATGTACTGTATACTGCTTATGCTCCCGTGGGCCTGAGACTTTCACCTTCTCTGCCATAAACGTCATTGAGCTACCAAGAACATGGTAGTTCAGTCGCGTGAATCTGTTTTATATTTTTATACATTAATCTATGGATCCTTATACTCAAGTACCTAACGCATCAAACAAGGTTGCAGTCATTGGGTCTTAGGACGTTCGAGAGCAGAATAATCTATGGAGTGTCGCGGAATGTTTTTTACTAGTTTTGAGAACTAATAGTGTTTCTTCCCACATCGAATCTACAAGTGTATTTGTAACTTCGAAGTTTTACATCCGTCAATGTGAGGTTGTTTTTATACAAAAGTACATTTTCGGGAAAGCGGAAGTGCAAGGGAAAGAAACCGTGACAGAGTGACAGCGGTGCAAAAAGTTATTCAGAATCTGTGTATCTGTGTCCGTGTCCGTTGCATACGGCTCTGTTGGTGGTTCCAGTTTCTCAGTCGAACCCTACGTGAAAACGTAGTGAACTACGAGCACAGTCCCGCACATGAAGGTAAGCCAGTGGTCAGCTGATGATAGGTTGCATAAACTTCGAAGTTTTACATCCTTCACTGTAAAACAGCTTTTTTAAACAAAAAATATTTTCCGGAAAGCGAACGTTCGGGGTAAAGACGCCGCAACTGAGTCCGACAACGGCGTAAAAATTGTTTTCCCACGACAGTAGTCAGACATACAGTAGATAGTTGTTATATCATGCATTTGTATAGCATGTCCAGACATTGATATGAAAAGATATGTCCCGAAAGTGTTGTTTAAAGATAGTTATTATATTGTCACGCGGGGTTTTACGTGGGTTCAAAAACTGACATAAAAAGATATGATGTCCAAACATTTAAATTTGTTTTGTTCAACTGACTGATTTATCGTATTTACTGTCGCCTAAACATCCCCGTTTTCGTTCATAAAGACTGTCGGACTCAATGTCACCCTTACGGCCATGCTTCCAAGGTGTCTTTCCAGTATAACAATACATCTCGTCAACTATTCGCACTGCTGCATGGACCGCTTCCTACATGTTAATCGTTTGTCATAAACGAATGGCATTAAGTTAGAACGGAATATTGAAGATGAAAATGCTTTTGCGGACTTGTCAGTTTTTACTCAGTAAGCGCTGAGTTTCTCCCGTCAAAAGCACATAGATTTTCATGTCCGTGTTTATAGACAGCGCTGAGCTTGAACCACGAACCACATATCCCGAAGCTTTTTTGTTATTTTGTTTACCTGTATCGATCATGTGAGCTTAAATTAAACATTCTGAAGGTCAAAGGTTTCAAGTTCCGGCTGCCGCTCTTACGCACCACATCAGGACACTGACTCCACGGCTTCGAATAGCGTACTCAGCTGCAGCCCAGAGAAGCAACGGACGAACCCATAAATCGAACTGTCCACGTTTCAGCATGTTAGAAAACTGCTGGCGTTCGTAAAATCGGGAAGTGTTTAATATAAAGTAGGTTTCTTTGGACACGGCTGTTCAGAGTTTCTCCCTTTCTTTTGTGACCTTGCTGATGCGTTCGTTGTTGTCTATGTCAAAGTTAATCCATGACGTATTGCAAACCTTAAACTAAACTGCGTTGAGGCAGATTAAATGCAAATCTTTTTATTCTATTCCATCACATGATGACTTATATTTCCTTTGTTTTGACATTATCTGTTCGAGATTTCTGAGGCAGAACACAGCTGATGGTATTTTGCAGAGACAATGTGAAATTCAATCAAATAAAGGAAATGGAGTAATTGCCACCTAATGACAGAGTCAATGTAACGAACTATTCAGAAATTGACACACTGTTTCTGAGAGATCACTTAGTCTGAGAGGTTGCAAATAGTTGAAGTTTTTCTAAGAATAAAATTTCGAACATGCCTTGCACAAGAGACATCAGCCTATTATTTCTCCAGACTAACGATTAGTATCACTGTGGCAGAAATCGTTCAGTTTTAATAATAAACAATAACAAAATCTTTTGTCTTTTGGCGTTTGCTCTGCTCGTTAATTTTTTACTTGATTTCATACAATCTGTATTAGGATGTTCCTCCTATTGAAGATCTTTGATTGGTTTGACTGTTGATTGTATTGCCATGTTTACGCTTAACGATCTGTGAGTTACACCTCGTCAAAACGAAGTTTTAAACTGAAATATGTGCATTAGCGCTTTTTGTGGATGATTTACATTTAAAGCATTAAACGATATTTTAACTCACAAATCTAGTGTATTTACTTCTTTTTCTCACGCTCAATAGTAAGATTCCGCTAAATTTCCTCTCCAATATTAAATTATTCATTGTGTCTCTAGAATTATCGTGTTGAGTTGTATGTCTTTCAACCTTGATAGCGCTCATATGCAAATTGAATAGACTTTATGACAACGGCTTTGGTGGCGTGAATGATGTGTGCGATACACTGCATAGGTTGTCAGAATGCGATAGCAAAGAGAGAAGAACTTCTATAGTACGTTGGGGTTTTTAAAATAAATGATGTGGGTAATAAAACACTATTTCTCCTCTGAAGGGGGAGTGAAAGCTTACACATGCATACACAAATTCATGAAAATCGCCTTATCTTGTGCATATTGCGATTATACTTATTATTCTGTCCTGTTAATTATACGACAAAATAATTTTCACTGTGAGAAACTATATGTGTATAGAATGCAAGAGGTGCAAGCTAAAAATAAAAATTGAAAATTACAATAAACATGCAACTGTGTTATGTCTTTTCAATATATTTTTAATGTGGTTTTTTCGTGTTCTTACAGTCGTTTACTTGATGCCAAAAATCAGATGATTTTAAAATTACGTATTGCAATTTTATGGGGAAGAGTGGTTATTAACATGTTAAATGTTAAACCATTTCCAAAAGTCAAAAATATTTTCTTCTTACGAAAACGCTGACGTTGAGCATTCAACGAGATATGCACTTTAGAGATAGAAGAAGACAGCAATATATATTGTTGAAAAGCAGTCAATGATACGTAACGTATATCACATTACCGAATATGGAAGCAGACTGTACTTTAAGACTTGTGACCTCTCAGTAATGCAATGTTATAAGTAAAAATGAAACAACGCTTTATAAGTTTAGGACCTTCAAAATGAACTTTTGCAAACATTAGCTCTCTTTTTTTACTCTTTTGTTAACTTCAGATAAAATATTGCGATGTGATTGTTTTCATAATTGTAATTGGGTCAACATTTGACTGAATCCACGGGCGGCAAGGAAAATATAAGAAGGTATCTGTAAACGGATCTTAACTGTAAAAGACGCATCTTCTGTGGCATCTTCCGTTTTTCTGCCACTGTAGGCAATGAACCCTTTGAAAGAACACATTATTGTATGTCTGCTTTCATAAGTCCTAACGCAAATAGGTTGTCTTGATCGGTCCATTTTTGGTCGGTTGTCAGTCCAGCTAGTTTGGCGAGCTTTTCGAACTGTTTCCAGTCCCACTTCATGCTCGAGTTTCCTGGTTTATTTATATGAATGATCTCGCCTTCTTTCACATCGATTGTTTTACCAATACTATCTGCAATAGTTAAAACGAAGAAAGAAATTAATTTTATCAATACGTGACGATATCCTATCATGGCATGTAATTTTGGATTGGGTATGATAAATACAAATGTCAATAAAGCATTTATGAGATCAATGCAGACATTGATAGCTACAGTATTTTCCATTTTACAAAAGATCGCATGTTATTTTTGGAATCACGTTACATCGATACGGGCATTACAAAGCCATACTGACATGTGACCATATTTGAAAAATCTGAGAATTTAAGTCAATCTAATGCAAAGCTGACAGGGAAAAACGAAGTGTCAGAGTGTCATTTATAAATGAATGCCCTGAGCTTAATTATTGAATATTATTTCGTTTGAATTTTAATCTCATCGTGATCCTAGAATGAGGCTTTCTATGTATGCTTTTTCTATACTGTCTCCATAGTTCATCGTTCCTGTTTTGCATAATTTTAGAAATAAATTTCATACAACATTGCCGATACAGACAACATTCATTTAGTTCATAAAAACATTAAAAAGATAATTTGTAGCTTGCAACAACATTTACAATTACACAAAAACAAGTGCGTCAAGAAATGGTTACGCATTCGGTTTGGTTTTTGCGATGGTCACACGATCAAAAAGCATATTGTAATGATTGACTACATATAGTAAGATGGACACTTTGTGCCGTTATTTTAAAATAATTGGTCGATTCATAATCGATTCATAAATGTGTCAGCGGAAGTGAATTATTACAAAGTAAGACAAGCTGATAATTACATAATGCAATGTTAATTTTATTATTAAGACAATAATAAATTCCCCTTTCCTGAATCAGAATAAGCGTAATGCTTTATTTTGTTCCATAGTTTGAAATTTTTGAAGTCTTTTTGCATTCAATGTGAAATGATTGTTGTGATATTATTGTATCTGAAAGCGTCTGAGCAAAGAAGGGACGCAATGAAAATACCAAGGAACAATATGTAGATATATGAAAATTTTTCACGAAGGTTTCCGGGAATTAAATATCAGGAAAATAAATGAGAAAATTTTATATACTGTAGCGTATGTCTAGATAGTGATTCAGTCGACGATTCACAACGTGTTCATGCAATGAGACACGTCGGAGGTATTTAAAGTAATTGAGAATTGACGATCTACTACTGCTATTAGTTAGTATGGCTTAAGTTACAAATACATAGGCACGTTTTGATCGTACGGTTGAATAAAACGAAAAATATAAAATTTCATAGACGTAGAAAGGTATTTCCACATGCGATTGTCATTTAAATGATTTTATTAAACGTATTGCATGCATATATGGATCCAATGCTGTAGCGTTCAACATGTCTACTATATGCATCAGGCAAACGGTCATTGCCATATCCCAGTCCAACGTATTTTTGACAGACACGTTATTATGTCGAGTTCTCACAATCGAATGTCAGAGGGTTACATAACAGTAGCGTTTAAATACGTCCTAGCTCTTCCATAATCAGAGGAAAAGGTGTCATTGTAATTACAGACTGTCGTCTGTAGACCAATGAATGGAAGTGGTATCTTGTGTGTCAATTTTTGCCACAGTGTGCCAAATGTTAGCTCTCATTTACAACCCTTGGTAGGGTATATTTTGTCTTTATGCAAAGAGAATTTCTGACTGCATCACGTAGGCTCAATCAAGAGTAAAGTGGCCACGGGTGTAACATAATATCACGAGACAAGCACTTCGGTAATCTATGTAAGAGACGAAGTCTACTCCCGTAATCGTACGAATTCTCTGTTTTATCGAAAAAACACTTCTGTTATGTATACGAACCACTACGGGCCTGTTTGTGCATTCGAGGGATTCGACCATTAACAGTTATAATTAAGTATTCAAAAGTGCTGAAAAACGAGTAGGAAAAGAGTAGGAAAAGTAGAAGTATCTAATGGAGTCCTTAAGTCGAATTTGAATTTCATGAATTTCGAGATTCTTTTCGAAACTTATGGCGCTGATACCTTTACTTTGTTAACTATTTCATATCGGTACATTTACACTCAAAAATACTTGTGCGAATGGATGATTTCCACGCATGATTAATTTTTTATTAATTTGCCTTGAGCAGTATCCAAAGATTTGTTTTGCACCAAAATCTTTATCAATAGAATCGATTAATGTTGTGCTTGCTCGTTGAGGTGTAGCAACGAAACAGATACTGATCTTGTGCGAAGTGCTCGTTCAAACACTCTCGAGCAGGAATTTCCGATATTTTACTTTGCATTAAGTAATGCTCTTAACATTTCTCCATTCGCAAATTTCATTTGGCACGAATACTCGAATGCCAGGCCAAATAAAAGGTGTACAGACATACAAAAGCATGGATAGATATAAACATTAATAGAGAACATGGTGGCTTGCCAGATGACTTGTCAGATGGATAGACAAACTGATCAATCGATTGCAGACAGACGGCCTTACAGATCAATACATACGTACGTACGTACGTACGTACGTACGTACGTACGTACGTACGTACGTACGTACGTACGTACGTACATACATACATACATACATACTACATACATACATACATACATACATACATACATACATACATACATACATACATACATACATACATACATACATACATACATACATACATACATACATACATACATACATACATACATACATACATACATACATACATACATACTTACATACATGCATACATACATACATACATACATACATACATACATACATACATACATACATACATACATACATACATACATACGCGTATAAAACTCAATGATACAGGCAAATAACTATACCTAGAACAATGGTTTGCTGACATTTACTCCTTAAGCCCGCGTCAAGGTACTCAGGATCTTCAATTATCCAACCTTCGATGTTTTGGTCGTTACTTTTGTGATAATCTACATAATGGTCAAAATTCTCCTGCGCGAAGTCCGCTCGGAAGTCCTTGTTAAGTCTTGTGAGGATATTTCTCATGAAGTCAATGTTAGTAGAATGGTTGTACATTTTCTTGACCATGTCCGGGTTTCTGTTTATATCAAGTCCAATAAGAAGACGATCACGATTCCCTTCAACATTAAAAAGAAGGTTTGCGTTAATGGACATCGATATCTGCTTCTGAACTCCTTACAACGATTATGCCCCATATCATCTTTTTTTTCCTTGTTCGGAGTATACAGAATTGTTTTCATTACGCAGTAATGTTACCGTGATTAGACACATGGTAACATTATTTGAATAAGTAAACAAGGAAGACAGTAAAACGCAATTCAAAAACCGTAAGGTAATTTTAATCCCAGGAAAATTTTATGATGCCCATTACTCCCTCTATTGTTGCATGTGCTAATGTATTGGACTTTTCGTGTTAAAAAACATGACGAGCTGTACAGAAACATGTTACACGGTATAAAATCGAGCACAGATTGTGCATAGCTTAGAAATTGAAAGTAATTAAAATATCCTTTAATTGCCATGGATACTAAAGAGCGTTTTATTCAATCATATTCAGCATATACCTTTTATGGAGTCTCTGATCGTTTCTAGGAACGGTAGCATCTCTGCCATAGGAATATTGCTGAAAGTGCTACCAAGAAAGATAAGTAGCTTCGATCCCTGTAAGGTTTTTACATGTGCCATGCCATCAACGTAATCACCAACAAATGGCTTCAGATCAAGCAAGGGAAAGGTTTTCGTCAGGTTCTTTGCACCTCCTTCCAAGTATTCTGCACCAATAACATAAATAAAGAAAGTATGGTCATAATATTCTGGAACGATATGGAAAACTACCTGCTTGGTTTAATTAATTTTTCGAAAAAAATTAATTATCATTATGCGGTTTTTGCTAACTTCTTGATTTGTTTGTTTTTTGAAATGTATGTGTTCCGCTGTACTTCTGTTGGCAGCTGATTTTGCAAGATTACATTCCGACCTAAAGGAACATACATTCACGTTTACCGTGCTCTTTAAGTTACCGGTAAGCAGGAGATTTACTTTTCAAAAGAACCGTGCATCAATATATAGGCTTATTATTATATGATTGCAACGTTCGCTTTGCATCATCAGGTGACCGGCTGGGCGTATTCGGGTAACAACAATCTTACAAAGCAATTTTAGGTGGCACTACCACTTGGTAACATTTTTAAAACACATTTTTTATGCCAACGGTCGATATTAACGTGGCGACTGCGCGCCGATTGCGAGATATCGATAAAAACATTTCCTCAAAAGTAAAAGTTTAAATTCCCATGGCCCACCTAAATTCAGCTTCCGAAAGTGAACGTTCGGCACTTGGGCCATTGTCAACTTAGCTATGGAGTACGAGTCTACGCTGACGCTGCTGTACGCCACAGTACCACTCGCGTTGGTGATCGGTCATGCCCCGTGGGAGAAAGCCGATTTTTACTGACTCGGCAAATAGATGAAAAAGTTTGCTGATTCCACCAGAATTCGCATAGGTGACTGGCACAGTTACGTTTGGTTGATACATAGCGGCCGCCGTGTAGTATGCAGACGCATACCACGTGGCGGCCGCTATGTATCGAACCGCCCGTAACTGTGCGGCAGATGACAAAATGTAGTCATATTTTACACATAAAAAATACTGATATCTGTGTGGTATTGGTTAAAAATCTACTGCAACTGACTTAGAATAATGAAAACGACAAAAACTAACGAGAAGTTTTGGAAAAAAAACTTACCTGAGGTAAAGGCATAATTATGTATATAAAGTCTTCGCAGTGGGAGGTAAATTAATTGCGTCATTCGAACGTTTGTGGACTCTCTTGAATATCGTCCATCAGCACAACACAAACCTTCGGGGGATTTCGGGTCATAATCAGAAACGATCGCAAAACTTCGGGATGTGAAAATACGCTCGGGGAATGACATATTTTTATCGATATCTTGCGATCCGTGCGCAGTCACCACGTCAAATATCGACCGTTGGCCTTAAAAAATGTGTTTTAAAAATGTTACCAAGTGGGAGTGCCTCTTTAAGGTGACAAAAAAGGGCGCGAATGAAACCAAACTCTACTTCAACATGCTGCTGACAGAATGTTATCTGTTTATGTTACCTTTTGATATGTCTATTGGAATGAAGCGTAACGAACCCTCCTTCTTCAACATCGCTTCAATCAAACTGTGCATTTTGCTTGAGTTCCCGGCGCCAAGCTCGGCAAACAATGACGTTTCGTCGAAGTTACGTATTATTCTATCTGGAATAGTATTGGGGATTGCACAAAAATTGTTTCTTGTGCAACGAACACTTGGGGACCGCAGTGTCCAAAGATTGAAGTATCATTAGATACTACTTCCTTTGAATGCTGCAAAAGTGTAATATTCATGTTGATAATAACCAACACCATGTGTCTTTACTATCTAGACCGTTGATATCCCAAATATTTCGTTTTTTAGTTTCCTAGTAAAGCTCTCTGTGACGCTAATCCTCCATTATTGACAAAATAAACGTGCTAACAAACAATACTATCCTTTTCCAGGCAAATTGGCCTATCAAGGGGCCTTTACATAGATTATCTTATTGAGCATTTGATTTGCTAACAATATTCCTGAAGCCATCAAATCTTAATTATCTATTGAATTGCCCTGGGCTATCATTGACGACTTTAAAAACAAACTAAAGGTGGTCTTTTAGGTCACTTGAAGTTAGTAAAAAATTGATTACTCGGTTTTTAGCGTGACTACAAGTATATTTCTTTTATGAAAAGCAAATTGGTTAAGCATAAAAGTGTGATGACATGTTCAGACAAATCGAACGTATCGCTCGCAGAATATGCATTTATAGTACCACCCTTGTGTAACTGCAGGGCATTGTTCTGTAAGACAAACCATTAGAGATTGGGAGAATTTATCAACACAAGAATTCATATTCTTTCTTGTTCGAGTATCTGATGTTGATTATGGCAGAGAGTTAGTACGTCGTGAATACGATTTTCGTTTTAGTTATGTGAATAATTTTCAACAAGGCAGTAAAACACGCCAATGACGTTCGCTAAACGTCTGTAGTTCAATTGAGAGTCAAGTGAGTTTTATAAACGCCATTGTAGAGTGAAAGCATTAATGTCAAATTCAAGTGAAATAACTGGAATTAGAAAGAAAAATTGACAAGACAAGACAAGAAGAACAGTTATTTGCAGAAGCGAAGCTAAAACACCGCAGAACTTGCTAGCGACGCCACTGTAAGCCTTTACCTGTATATTCCTTCAGAAGCGATGTTTCCACACGGTATAAGTGATAGTCAGGATTTTCGTGCGTGATACGGTCAAATAACTCCGAACCAAGCTTGTCGTACATATACCAATGCGGCACATACTTCTGGTTGTTAAGTAAACGGGAAGAATTTTTGAAACAATGTCCTGCATTGCGATATTGCGTAAATCTGACTCCAGGACCTAAAACAAAAAAGATGATCACGCAATTATATATCTAACAGTCATGTCCTTATTTCATTTTATAATCATGACTTTGAATGCAGTGTAAAAGGTAGTAATCCTCAGTGAAAGTAGAAAACTATCCATAGTCCGGCTGTCGATACAAGTTCATACAATTCGATCGATTTAATAATAGAAAAGCAAGAATATGACATTAATATCTTAACATACATGTAGTCATAAAAAGGTTCACTGCGTACTGAAAATGACCCAAGTTATATTTAATTATATTTTATTATATATCAAGCTATTGATAAGAATTTTTCTTTCATTACATGGGATCTAGCAAAAATTTAAAAAAGATCTGCTTATCGGAAAATGTTAGTGTTTTTTCTTCACACTGGTAACTTGAAAGGTGAAAAGTAAGTTTAAGTAGCGTTATAATGCAACTACGTTTGTTTAGAATGTTTCAGAAAACCGAACTGAGAAGGAAATGAAAATGCGTCAGTCAACTGTCAGCCTAAACTTTCTAAAATTTGTCACTGAACAATTTGAGGTGCTTAAAAACATTAGGTATATGGAGGGGATAGTCTATTGCGCAGAGCGAGCAAGACGTCTGCGATTTGCTCGTCTGTATCGGGGGAACAAGGTCGCTGACATTGGGCCAAATTGATTTATCGCAGTTTTCTTCTTTCTCTTCATTTTCTTCGGCCACCTGGAAATCAAAATCGCTACATGAAACTTTCTGAAAGTTTACACAGGGCTCAATGCCTATTTAAACTCGTGCATCTGACCCTTGATATTTCAGCTATCGTGTGACTTTGACGCCATATTTGATTTCTAAATATCTTTAAAATGGCGTATTCTCAAAACCCATTGCCTAAGTAAAGTAAGTGAAAAGATAAGTTAGATTGCGACTGCAGTGCATTGTACACCTGCCAAAATTAAAACACGAGGAATGACGAGCAGTATATAACGCTGGCGGACAACATCGGTAAATTCACTTCTAATGTATTGAGTGACATTGCAACTTCATTATCTTAGGAGAAATAAAAAGAAAATTCAAATGCCTAGGACTGTGTGAATTGAGTTCTTGTTGCTGGTCAAAAACTTGAGAAAAACTATCAGCAGCATTACCTATTTTTAGCACAATATTAAAAAATACTTCGTCGACTTTCATCGGTTCAAAACGTTAACCGAACGTGCCAAAGAGTTATGTGAGGATGTTTTAGTTAAAGTAGTTGGAAGCGATTTTGATATCTGTACTTTAAGCAACAAAGTCAAGACCTACCCAAAGGTTATTTCTTTAGACAAAAAATTCTATTGGTCATGAAAAATCCGAAATATGATTCTGATTTTATCTGCAAATTCCCCAAATTTGCCTACGATATTAAAAATGTATCCACGCTTTAGGAAAAATCCACATGCAAAGATATCGGTAAATGGTATGTGAAGATATTTTCGATATTTTATTACAACCCTGGCTGGCCATGATATGCATAACATTGTTGAAGGTCAAGGTCATCAACCTTTATTGAATTTTGAGTTTTTGATACCTGAGATTCTTAATTATGGGCCTGGATTTGACATGCAATGTCTGACAATTAGATCGATTTTAGGATAATAGAGGGTAGACGTTTTCAACTTTGTCGTCACAGCCCCGATGGTTATATAGGTTATTCAACCCGAGGGCCCCATGCTCCGAACTAGGTTTATAACCTACATTTATGCCAAGGTAATGCTATTTTTCAAATACAACTGAAATGTAAAAGTGCCAGCCAACTAGATATTTCGGAGGTTCTAAACAGATATTTGTTTCAAAAGGACGAGTTGTGCATTTTAGCAATGACTGTTTTCCCAAGGACCTTCCGAACTTAGAAGCTAAAAAATCAATAGAAGTTGACCTTGCTTGCTCCTTGATGTATTAATAGAAGGTTGGTTGCTTAATGTACATAAGCGAAATGGACAAAAACTTAAAGTCAACTAAAACATTTTACAATGAATTACAAATGACTATCCAAAGTGTTCTGTTTATGAATTTGAACTGAATATGAATATGAATATGAGCCTTCCAACGCCTACGCGTGGCTGTAAGTAGTTCTACTGAGAGTGCAAATATAATCCACATTTTAAGATCTTATTTAAATATTGGTTCATATCGGTACCGCCTAAAAATAGGACAATGACACTACAGGCATAGCATGGACGATAATATATTGTTGTTATGTTCTATGCAAAGGGTAAACTTACCCAATTTGTATACGAAAAGCCACGCGTCTACACTGTCGAACATCTGCCTTGTACTCGGTGGAAGTACGAAATATACGTACCACAAAGTGTCGCGTGATCTGGAGATAACCCGTGCATGATAAAGTAGCACTCTACATGATTCACCCGATAAAGCAGAGGCAGCTGTGTGTACTTCAAAATGGTCGTTCACGTTTACAAGTATTTTTGTATGAATACTCGAGGGTCAAAGCTAACAATGAATACTGAAGGGTAGCCTCGTTCCCACGATATCCAGCACAGCCTCGAACCCGCCCCATTTAAATTACAATAAAACAAGTATTATTGCACACAAAAATCGCACAATTTCGACCCTTCAAAAACGAAAAAAAATTGGTACAAAGTACTTCGTCGAATTTCATGGTTTTACGGTGGAAGTCTACTTGATAATTCTGTCGAAATATTAATGGAAGGTGCCATGATGTAAAGGTGCGTAAAACTGTTGGAGTTCAAGTTGTTGCACGCGGATTTTGACATCTCTCAATGGAATCAAGGCCTACTCTGGGTATTCAGAAAAAAGTGTGCTGGTCAAATTTTCACACAAAACCGTAACATGGCTAGACTTTTTGTCCAGAAAAATACTAAATATAGTTTGAATATATAAGAAATGCCTCGATTTCAAATTCAAAATAATAACAGTGTATTAAAATGCTGTGTGGAGATATGATACGCAATCACGTGAATTTGTAAAGTTCATTAGCTAGGGTGACCCTGTGCCATCGGTTAGTTTATTTGGTTTCTGTAGTAAAGGTTTTGAAGATGATATCAGGAACAAATGGATTGATTTTGATAAGAAATACCCAAACATGAGTTATTAGTTTAGTCTACCTTGAGGGGCTCTGTTTCAGCGTTGGCAGCACTGCCAAATACGCATTGTTGGGAGCCCAGCCCAGCCAAGCCTGAAGGCCTATACGAACCCCGTGCCAAGATTAAACGTTGCCACTCTGTCAAGCTTATTCATATGTCAGGCAGAAAGTTTAACCAAGATCAACGCCGATAACTTCCATTCCGCAAGAAAAAGGGAACAGTAATGGGAATGAGCAGTGCATGGACAATGAATCTTCAGTTGCTTTGTTACTATTGATAACCATTCTGCCCCAATGTAAACACATGCCAATCATGTAGGTTTTTAATCCTAAACAAAGTACCACATAGAAATAATAGTTTAACGACAAACCCTCGAGAAGAACCTCGAGAAAACAGGATAGGTAACAGCAGTACTTCCTCAGTACCAGGTTTGGGTAAATTAATGTGTTTATCCCAGCGGTAAAGCCATCAAAAGATTATCACCGGATTAACTTTGACAAAGTAAATAACGAAAGCACCAGCAAGTTGTAAGGCCTTCTTTTATACCTTGCTGATGCGTTCGTTGTTGACTTTCTCAAAGTTAATCCGATGATAATCTGATGACAGCGTCCACAGATAAGCAATTTACCTTGCTTACTTTGGCAAATTAGAAACTTATCACATAATAATAAATTACCACCCTTGCTTGTTTTGGCGAATTAGCCAATCAAACTAGTAAGAATTATAATAGACGCAACACTATGACAAAACTTTGCTAAATACGAAAAAAGAAATCGTTACAAAATCAGTGCTAACATAAGAATATATTTTTTACTATAACCCAAACGAGATTCGAACCCCCACACACTTACGGCAACATCGCCTAGCTGCTAGCCTCACAAAAAATAGTCGGCTACCGTTTCCAACCCAAAAGAGTTGGTCACAGCAACCGACTTAGATGTTACAATCCTGTGCGCGACCGAGCAACACAGTGTGCATGGAGCAGACGACACACGGACACAGTACAAATACACATATAGTACTCGGAAAGGCACGAAGCTTTTTACTGAGCTATCAGACAGACTCGGGGACAAGTAAATATCCACCAGCAGAAACTGTCCACTCAGGTTAAAGAAAAAGACACCAAAGCTGCAAAGAAAGGTTGGTGGTATAAAACTTTATTGGCAATTATATATCATGGTCAAAAAATATACCTTAGCAAGAACCTTGTCCTTAGACCAAGACAAAACTTCGCTTAAGTCAAGCTTGTCAAAGGAAAAATACATGGCATGGCGAAGGAAGAAAAAAGTCAGGACAAAACAAGTGCTAAAATAAGACAAAGACACCAAAACTGCAAAGAAAGGTTGGTAGTATAAATCTTTATTAGCAATACATATCATAGTCAAACGTATTAAAATTAAATTAAACCGTAGCAATAAGAACGTTTTGCTTAGACACCCCTACCCTAATCCCTCTCCCTGGGGACAGATTTTTGTGCGATCCATTCATAGCTTTGATTGAGTTTGTGTACGGGTATATGCCTGTGTACCTGTGCTCTATGAAGTCAACGTGTGGAGAGGTCGACGTCAGTGAACCAATTAAGTTTGGGAATTAAGTCAAGCGGTTTTGACTGTGATGCTTTTCGCTAGCTGACTAGGTGCGTAGGTTATGTGTTCGAATCTGATCGAAAATTTACTGACTTTGACTGATGTCATCGCTGAAGCGGCGCCTTCAACGTCAACAAGTATACATTTCCATGTTGAAATGTAATTATATACAGTGCAGCAGTGAGAAGCGGCGCCTTCAACGTCAACAAGTATACATTTCCATGTTGAAATGTAATTATATACAATGCAGCAGTGAGGAAGGGAGATAAATACACATGTAATATGAAACAAAGAGATTGATAAATCATTCAGGCTGTGAAAACTGCAACATGGTGATGACATCTTTTTTTGCAGTATTTTATGGTTTGAAAAAATCTGTAGCTGGGCTATATTGTGCTGACATAGTGCTGTGTTTCTCTGCGGTTAAATAGAGCTCATTGCCACAAATGAGGAAGTAAACATGTTCCCTAGCTAACAATTATAATACAAGTTACCAGGATACTTGTCCCATGATATCACATAAAGTCACCTCAAATATTTTGTACATAAACAATACAAAGCATTGGACCTACGGGATTCTAATGTTAAGCCCATGTGTATATTAAATCACATTAATTTATAGAACGATATTTGGAATGCAACCAACAGAAAATAACCTTCATATCTGTTCGAAGTTCAGCGTCTGAGATATTAAGGTAAATAACATTTATTTAAATTGACTCGATGTAATCCGTCTGCCCTTTGTCAGCGGTAATATGTATGTAAAAAATTTATCAGACATTGACATGACAATCAGTTTTCCTGGCTAGATTATTTGACATAGTAGTCATCTTGAACTTCAGAAGCAAACATGTACTTTTTATTGTAAATAACACTCACCGAACTCGTATTGACAATGGCAACATGAACCGTCACAAGTACTAGATCATCACCAATAATTATTATAATTTGACTTAACCTTTATTTAGGTCGACAAGCGTCCAAACAGGTGAGTATGCTCCTAAATCATCAAGTGAAAATGTCATGCTTTGTGACAGACTGTAGCTGTTTTGAATCTTCTCTCAGATATAAAAATTTGAAGATTTAGTTTAAAATCATTGAACATATTTTCTAGCACACACAATATGACTTTTCGAAAGAGGCATAAATTAGTCACGTCACTACATTCTCTGCTATACACCCAACTACATGCCAGATAATTTATTTCGTAACATTAATTTCCGTGATGCGTTATGTAATTATTTCTATCGTTTGTACAGATATATTTCTGTCATTTGACGAGATCACTCCCTTCATAAGATGCCTTTGGGAGATGCATTTAATGATACAGGTATTCCATATCAATGTTAAAAAGACATTTAGGCAATGACAGCAAAAAGAACAACAATGATCACTATATATTTTGCATGGCATAAGTACGAAAGAAAATACTCGTAGAAATTTACAGGCAATGAACTAATGCCAAGTATGGCTTTTAAACATTCAAGAAAACAACGTAGCTTTCTGGGCGACTTGCCACGAAAATATTCCTAAGCATAAGATATATCATTTCCCACTTTTTTCAGCAAGAGCACTAGCAATTTTCAGTTGATTTATCGAGATTCGGCCATGAGTTCTTTCATGATTCTACTTAAATTAATGACATTAACATTGCTTACAATCAAGTGTTTACATATTTATCTAACTCTTGATGAACTTATTAGCATCGTAATCTGACAATGCAATACGCAAAAGGGGTCATGCTACCCGCTTACTTAATCGAATAGAGGCGTCAACACTAAAACTAGTGACAGACCATCAAACCGATGAATAGAGCAGAATCCAACTCTGAAGTGGAGGCCTCTGTGATACACAAAACGCGATTATTACAAATATGAGGTCCTGCTTCTGTAATAAACGATTTGTTTTTGAAGTTGAGGATTAATTATTTTGTGTATGGAAATTATTTGCTTTCGTTAAATTATTCTTTGGCAACGTCTTCATAGAGATCATGAACTTAGAATACTTGGGTGAACGATATTAATTCCCGTAAAAATCCAAGAATAGAATCTCAGTGTCCATATATTCCGAAATTTAATTCACAATGACATATAATTTGGTTCTTACTTAAACATATTTTGTTAGCAGGACACCGTTGGTTGACAAACGTGATCCTCATTTCCTCCTGAATAGCTCTTATACACAATGAGAATAAAGCAGAATTTACCAAGTTAAAATATTAAACAGGCAAATCTCCCAACATGATTCCCTTTCATAATCTTTAGAAAGATTAGAGGAAAACATATGCATGCCATCTTAAAAATGCATAATTTATCAGAATCTTCTATCCCTGTTAACGTTTGAAATCCTCTTACACTCAGCCTTCGGGTATCAAATACGATGGCTTTCTTCAATAATGCTTACGGAGCGTGAACGGTACAAAGTCGATTACATAGCGCATTTTGAGTTATTGACACAGTGTCATTGCTAATCATACAAATACGACAAACACAGAGTCCGACTAAAATAAAAGGGACAGTCAAAAATGTATAATTGCTGACGCAGGAATGAAGAATACTAGATTATCCTTGCAAAACTTCGAACCGAATAACTGACGAACCGTATAACTGGCAGGAGATCTGGCTATCCTGAATCATATAATTCCTGATTCTTTGATCACAGATAGTGAAATAAATAAATAAACAACATTTCTACATAAATAGCAAGTGTTTATAAGTTTATATTTAAGTCCTAGTATATTTGCAAATCTCTTTCAAAACACACGGAGTTTATCATACTTTACAGCAGCGTGATTATCAAATGGCATATTTGTTCATGGTGCAATAAATGATACTCTTCTACATGTAGCACACTTCAAAAAAGTCTTCCTTATCATAAGACACATTCATTATACTAAATGTAAATTTATTACAAATTTATTACCAATAAGTCTACAAATTGTAAACAAAGCTATCAAATGGTAATGATGTTGGTGGAACAGTTTGAGAGGGTCTGATTGCGCATGATATGTGCAGTGGATGGTATGACTAGTTTGCATTTGAATTATATGTAAATAGCTACTATACAGATTGTATACAGGAGATGTCTTTATGATCACAAGCAGAGAAAGGAAAACATGTCGCAATGTGTAGCATCTATATATAAGAATTAAACAGTATTATCTTTGAAGATTTTGATCCACTCCTCTTTTCTGTATCCAGACGTCCTCTGACCAGCTATTCCCGAAGGGAGAGGGTGAGCGATAATAATGCAATTCTGCAATTTGAGTATTACATATGGAACACAATATTTTTTTTATTCTCTGAAGATACTTTTTGAAGGACAGGTACTTAAACAACAGGCGAAAACGATAGTAATTGACCTTTGAAAGATTTAAGGTCAAACGAACACAAAACATATTCTGCCTCGACTGTCCTCGCTTTTCATCAACTCTTATGACAAACGAAAGCACACACAAACAAAGTAAATATATGTATGGGGAACACCACGAGACATTGGGTTATTAATTCTAATTTATTTGCCTGTCGAGTGCAATTAGCTCTGAAACCACCTCAAAGGTAACCCCAGTCCATAATGTTCAGATTTATCGATTAAAATATCATGGTTTACAGTATCAAATGCTGTTAACAATCTGTGACAATGTCAATTTGATGATGTTATTTCTGACATAATGTCAAAAGATTTAATCGAACTGTTGTTATTGTCATTAAAGCCCCAGTGCTGCTAACGAACGTGAGTGATTTACTTTTACAATACGTCCTACAGGAGAAGGTAAAGAGGGCATAGTGGAATGCAGAATGTATTCCCGGTGAAGATTTTTTACCATGTGGAGACTGCAAATCAATTTGGCACAATTACAATCAACCATAAAATTCTGACACACACACATCTGAAGATAATGTGCAAAGTAGGTCCATCATGTACGTTCAAGACTCACACAGTCAGAATGAATCTTAGTGCAAGTGGCCATGGAGGTCTTTGATGTTGTATAGTGTTGCGTTTACGATGAACAGCATAATTATTTTGACCTCAATAAGTCCAAACTATAGTTTTGTAAGTCGTTTAGTCGGCCATAAATTAATTAAGTCAGCAACAAAAATATACTACCAGACAGTGTAAATACCTTCGAAAATATTTTATTCGTAATCCACAAAATATATATATATATATATATATATATATATATATATATATATATATATATATATATATATATATATATATATATATATAGTGGATGAATAAAATTGCACACGTCTACTGATCTGCTTGTATATTTTCTGTTTATTCTGTTGGTAATTTGATACAACGTTTCGTCCTAAAAGTAGGACTTCATCAGGTTGAAGATGTCTACAAGGGAGAATACAGATAAATACAGAACAGTGTAAGGATAGTGTTGATCCGAATAAATATGCTAAATGGACTTTACAGGCTGAGTAAATTAGAAACTTACAAAGGATATAGAATATGACAATTCTTACCGTTTATGTGTGGCGCAGATGGAAAGTGGCAATTCAAAATTGGCGGTAATGGTAATGGTAATCTCAAGTATACGTATATATATATATATATATATATATATATATATACATTTTTGCAGGTTTGAGTATTGTTTGCAGAAAAAATATTATTTTATATTTTTATAGATGTTTTTAGCGCAGTAGCCCGATTTTTAGGATAATGCGAAATTGTTGTATGACTGTAAATTCACTGATATTATGTCTTTTTTTCGTTATTGGGTTACCGAGTTTTTTATGAAGTGAATCGTTGAAAGGAAAGTTTCATATTAATGCAATACTACTTCTCAACGGGGATCGAATTTTAATGTTAAAGATTGAACACCACATGTTTATTCTCAGAAGGTACATGTACTTTTCGAAAGAAAGACACTTCAGCAAAAGAAGAAGACGAACATATTTCGATGTAGAGAGGTAATTGATATTTGAAAGATGAAAGCTTAAAAGAACACCGGACTAACACTGCTTTGATTCTTGTCGTCACTTTCCATGGACCAATTTAAAATAGCAAACACACAAACGAAATAAAATTAAATGTAAAGAAAGGCCAACGGTAAAAGACAAAGATAACCCCATCCAGCTCATACAATGAATCCCTTGAATGAACATTTTATTTTGAGTCTGCTTTTAAAAGCCCTAACGCAAATTTATTGCCCGGATCGGTCCAAAGTTGGTCAGTTACCAGCCCAGCTAGGTTGGCGAGCTTTTCGAATTGTTGCCAGTCCCACTTCATGCTCATGTTCCCAGGAACATGGGTATAGAAAATCTCGTCTTCTTGGAAAGCTATCTTCGTACCAACACTGTCTGCAATGATTCAAGTGAAGAAAGCAAAAAAGACTATTATTATACATCTACCATCGAGAACAATAGAATTTTGCGTGCGCTAAAAAAACCGTACGGAACGCCCGTTCCGTAACACGTACGGTTTCCAGGCACCCCGTCCTCTGCGGCTGTATCTGCGCGTTCACTGTTGAACGGTTTCAAGGGTCTCAATTGACGAGTGCCAAAACATGTCTGGCGCGCTCTTTACGGGCGTGTGTAGTGTGCACACACACTATCCAGAACTTGCAGAAGCGCGTCCGAGATAGCATTCCACAGTTGGACTATAAATCAGAAGAAAAATTGTTGACATTGCACGAAAACGGTCACTGCCCTGTCAATTTGATGTAAGATGTATAATAATAAGGTTATCACGAAAACACCACAAAGGATTCACTCGGACATTGGCGTCTCCTGCATCCTTTGGAGTATTTTCGTAATAACCTGATGACTCTTTGGATATCAGTCTGAGATGACTTATCATTTTATAATTGCGTCAAGAAAATCATGGGCCTGAGCCGTGCAATTCCAACAAGATCCTGCTTGTTGCCAAAGCCCACTACCTGGACGGACGTAATGTAATAGTGCCGGAGACGGCTGAAAAGATTTGTAAACGTAGGACTAAAATATAATATTATAAACGGTTTATACGATTTACCTATATGTTGAAGTCTCAAGTTACAAGCACACTTGTTCATTATGGAGGAATGTTGTATATTTCTTTCGCTATCCGTAATCAAAGCATTAGGGATTAAATGATACATGATACGCAGGACTCCTGTCGGATAAACTTTTATGGTATTTATAGATTAAAATGAATTTGATACTGCATAGTTGACGTCATAATCGTGAGCCATTATTACTGCCATAGAGGAGCTTATAAGTTCGTACTATTGTTAGGATAATCGAATATTCTCTTTTCCTACGTCAGCAATGGTACATTTTCGTCTCTCTGTTTATGCTAGTCTTATTTTCTGTTTGCCATATTTGTATCATTAGCAATGACACAGCGTCAAAAACTCAAAATGCGCTATGTAGTCGACTTTGTACGATTCACGCTCCATAAGCATTGATGAAGCAAGCCAACGTATTTGATACCCTAAGGCTGAGTGTAAGAGGATTTCAAACGTTAACAGAGATATCAGTGTCTGATAAATTATGCATTTTGTAAGATGGCATGCATACATTTTCCTCTAGTCTTTCTAAAGATTATGAAAAGGAATCCTATTAGGTTTTATTAATTTTTCAATTCCGTAAATGTCTACCTTAGTCTTATTGTGTATAAGGGCAATTCAAGTGGTAATGGGGACACGTTTGTCAAACAACGTCCTGTTAACGAAACAAGTTTAAATAAGAACGTCTTTATTTGTTATTGTAAATGAAGTTATTTCGGAATACAGAACACTGCCTTTGTATTCTGAGATCTTTAAAGGGAATTGATATTATTCACCCAAGTATCCTTATTCCACTAATTTAAAAATGATTATCCTATACTTCAAAGATAATCCATTACAGAAGCAAGACCTCATAATTGAAGGAACTGCGTTTTGTGTACCACAGAGGCCTGGAGTTCAAAGTTGGCCTTTTACTCTCTTCATTGGCTTTGGTAGTGTGTCACTAGTTTTTGTGTCGACGTCTGACTTCGATTACGTTAGCGGGTGGCAGGAATCCGCTTGTGTATGAAATTGTCAGTTTACTGTACAGTAAAAATCAGTTCATCGAGAGCAAGGTCACTCAGTAAACATTCGACAATTATAAGCAATGTTATAGTCAATGATCGAAGTTAAATCATGAAAAAACTCATAGCTGACTCTCGGTAAATCGTCTGAACATTTCTGGTACCCTTGCTGAAAAAACCCCTTAGGACACTAAGCTTAATATGTCTGATGCTTTCATATTAAGGACAGTTTTAATGGCAAAGTTGCCTAGAAAATTGCATTTTTTGCTTGAATGTTTAAAAGCTACACCTGGCATTTATTAACTGCCTATAGATTTTTCCCTGTATTTTCATTGTTTACTAATGCCATGCAACATAAATAATTGTGGTTATTGTGATTATTAGACCGACAATAAAGAATAATCATTGATATTTTTCCTATTTTTGGTTTCAATACATACACATCGTTTTGCCATCGATTTGAAATGCCTGTATCTTAATCTGCAAAAGTCATCAAGGCAGTGATCTCATGAAAAGGCAATGTTTGGACAAACTGTAAAAGTACAAACTGTCAAACTGTACAAACTGTCAAGTTAATTACAGAAAGTGCAATGGAATTTAAAATATCTGGTGTGTAGTTGGTAGCAGTGACGTGTCTAGTTTATGCCCCTTTCGAAAAGTCATATTATGTGTGCTAGAAAATATGCCCAACAATTTTAAACTAAATCTCCGAGTACGTTTATATCTGACTGAAGATTCAAATACTTATAACAGGTGTAGTCTGTCAAGGATAATGACATATTCACTTGTTGATTTAGGAGCATCATCACCTGTTTGGACGCTTGTCGACGTAAATAAAAATGTTCCGTCAAATTATAACATTTGTTAGTGATGATCTAGTACTTGCAGTGGTTCATGTTACTCAAGTCAATACATTATCTGATAAATCTCTGATATACACATCACTGCTGAAAGTGGGCAGACGGTTTACATCAAAGTACTATTTAAATAGATTTTTTAACCTAAAGGTCTCAGAAGCTGATTTACGAACAGCTAAGAAAGTTATTCCCTGTTGTGCTCTTAATATCACTCTCTAAGTTAATACGCTTTAATGTACACATGGGCTTAACATCAGAAACCTGTAGGTCGAATGTTTTGTTTTGTTTAAACATTCAAAATGTTTTAGGGTGATTTTATGTGATATAAATTGGTAAGTATCTTAGTAACTAGACAAAGATCTGTCGCTGGAGGTCGCTCTCTACGCTGGAGCGCAGATAGCGCCCTCGAGCGACGGATCTTTCAGTCTACTCTGAAACATGTGTATAACAGTTAGCTAGGAAACTAGTTTACTCCATCCTTTATCTCAATTAATCTCTATTTTACTGTTGAAAAACATCACACCATGACTTAGACAAAGCCTGTAGACTACCTTTTGCTTAATCATAAGGAAATATGACAATAATTTCTCAGAGAGTGCACAAATTGTATAGGAGATACTCAAAAATTCGTCAATGTCGTTCTCTGTGTAGTTTAGTCCTTATATTTTTTTTGAGTCATCTCCTTTACAATTTATACTTCTGTATAAACTTCGACGTTTATACAATGCAAGAGCCGAGGTACATGAATATTCCTCATTGATTAAGGGTCATTAGTATAGAATTTAATACCGCAACAATGCTCATTAATGTAATCTGCATATTTGAATATCATTATACCTCGCATCTTGCACTAATAGTCGATGTTCCCAAAAACATAAAACCTCGATAACATGATTTCAAGCATATTACTTTACCTAGACTAACAGTATGTCGATGTTTACTCCTGAAACCAAGCTCTATGTATTCAGGATCTTCAACCATCAAACCTTTGGTGTCCTTGTCGTTATTTTTGTGATAGTTTGCGTAGTGCTCGAAATTCTCCTGCATGAAGTTCGCTCGGAAGTCCTTGTTAAGTCTAGTGAGGACGTTTCTATTGAAGTCGGCGAAGGTGAAATGGCCATACATTTCCTCGACGATCTCAGGCTCCCTGGTTATGTCAAGTCCGATAAGAAAACGGTCACGGTTCCCTGCAAATTAAAGTATTAAACAGGGTTCAAGTTAAGGAATTGAGACTACTGTGGCTCACCTGAACGGAAACCATTTTTATGTCGAACAGCATTCCTTCCACTTGTTTTGTCCATAACAGGCTAAAACCTTTGTTATTTAAGCACGTAATTATGATAAGCAACGTAAAAGATTAGTTGGAATTACGCCAAAAGTCGATTAATTTTGTCCTCGCGCAAAACTATCGTTGACTGAGTAGTAAACGTAAACGGACTGAAAATCTCTGTGCTGACACTATTTTACTAATAAGCATGCAAGTTCTTTCAAAAACGTTCAGGGTGGCCAAAAGGGAAATGCTCTTGTTTTAAAATAGAATTTTTTCCAAATGTCCTTCACGAGCGCCATAAATCATTATGCTAACGCGAACCTTGCTTAGACCAGTAAGCGTCAATTTAACGTTTTGTTCTCAGCTGTAATTGCAAAAATGTAGAAACTGGTACACAATTAACAGAAATAAAGGCTATTACATCTTATAATTTTATTCGAAAGTCTGAGTGTAAGCTTTTAATAGCGTTTTGTCATACATTTATTTAGTTTGTATTTTATTTCTTCACTTCTGAAAGTGTGATATTTGCTAAGTCCTCAGGTACATATTCTCGATTTGTAAATCCATTTTACTAAAAAAGTACAATTTTTACCTATAAATTGTTGTTACGTCACTCGATGTCTGCCATCGCTATGCTTATTAATGCATGAATTTTGTATGATTTTGACTACGATACATATGAATTAATTGGGTTCTTTTTGCAATGTAGTATGTCAGTTATTGATAGAGAGAGAGAGAGAGAGAGAGAGAGAGAGAGAGAGAGAGAGAGAGAGAGAGGGAGAGAGGGAGAGATTAAGAGAGAGAGAGAGAGAGAGAGAGAGAGAGAGATTGTGAGAGAGAGAGATAGACAGACAGACAGACAGACAGACAGACAGACAGACAGACAGACAGATTGAGATCTAATGTTTTGGATTCATCAAATGACACTAGAGATTATAATTATATGCTGCACTGACAATTTAGACACTGCTCACGAGCTCACACGTCAGAAATTACATGTAAAATTTCGAAGATAGAGGAAAACTTTTTAAGTAATTTTCTTAAAATTGTGACCGAATGTAAAGAAACGTCATGTTCTTCATATACACAATATTGGATATAATATTATCATCTCAATGCTATACTACCTTTAAGGGTGTTTCTGACCGTTTGCAGGAATGGCAACATTTGTGCCATTGGAATGTTGCTGAAGCTGCTACCCAGGAAGATAAATAGCTTTGGTCCCTGTAAAGACTTGACGTATTCCATGCCATCGACGTAATCACCAACGAATGGCTGCAGGTTTAAGGAAGGGAATTTTTCGTTCAGTGTCTTAGCGCTTTCTTCCAAGAATTCTATATCAATAACAAAAAGAAAACCAATAAATTATTAGTCCACTCGATATAGCCCATCCAGTCACAGATTTAATTTATAACTTGAAATACTTCAAAAGGATTTCATCACTATGGTGCACTTTTTGCAAAGTTATGTTTATCAATCTTTGTGTTGCACACAGCATGTGTATTTATCTCACTATTCTTCAGTGCCTGATTGTGTATGATTACATTTCAACATTTAAATGTGCGCCTATTGTCGTTGAGGGCGTCGCTTCGGTGATGACAGTAGTCGAATTTTGTAAATTCTCGAACGGATTTGATTAGTCATCTCGATATAGCCTAGCCATCATTTTAATTTATAACTTAAAGTACTTCCAAGGGATTTCATCACTGTGGTGCTCTTTTCGCAATGTTATGTTTATCAATCTTTGTGTTTCAAGTGCGTGTGTGTTTATCTCCCTTCCTCACTGCCGGATTGTGTATGATTACATTTCAACATTTAAATGTACTCTTATTGTCGTTGAGGGCGCCGCTTCAGCGATGACAGTAGTCGAATCTGGTAAATTCTCGAACGGATTCAAACACACCCCTTACGGCTCCTACACGTAACCTAGCGAAGACTTCAGAGTCAAAACTGTTCGGCTTAATCCACACCCTTGAAAAAAGATAGGTTCAATGACCTCGACCCCTCAACACTAGGAATTCATGAAGCACTCGCATTCATACACGCATACACACATACACAAACTCGATCAAAGCAGTGAATACATAGCTAAACAGGGCTCAAGATAGCCTAAGGAACAATTCAGTCCACCAGTAGAACAATTGCTAATTGCTTGATCGGATTTGAACCCACAAGGTACGGAACTATGTCACCATGGGATTCGCAACTAAAGACAGAACTTTGTATCAAGAATGGACTTACTTTCATAATTTTAACATTCGATTGGTATCTACTGATCAAGCTATCTTGTGTATTGGGACGTTATGAAGTTAATACGTTGACAGGAACACGTAACAAATAATAAAATGCAGTCTGCGTTAACATGTTAAAGACATACTTCTATCTGTTACCTCACCCTTAGCTATGTCTATGGGAATGAAGCGTAATGAACCCTCCTTCTCCAACATCGCTTCTATCAAACTGTGCATTTTACTTGAGTTCCCGGCTCCAAGCTCGGCAAAGATGGACGATTCGTCGAAATTGCGTATGATGCTACCTGGAAACAGAAAGAAAACAATTAACAACGACCAAGCAGTTTCGAACGAACAAGAAGCCTTGAGGACTGCCAAGATTTGAGTATGAGGTGAAGAATTTGACTCGTTCGACAAGAACGTTATTGCGTGATGTAACTGATCGTTGGGGGAGTGAACTTATGGTATGATAAAAAGGAAATATTGCCAGTTGGGGGTGCGGGTGGGGGTGAGGGCAGCTACTTCTCTAAAAAACCTGCAGAATCGCAAATTTCTGTCAGCGTATTTCTAACGCCGGACGCGTGCTTTGTCCATCTGTAACGTAACCTACTGGTGTCAGGCATTTTGGTTTGACCTATCGACAACATAAACTGTCGACCAACACCCTTTACATTTTTGGAATAAGGTGATCTATTTAGAGATCGTTACTTAGCTCAATAGTCATCTGATTTGCTGCTTTCATCTACATGTAAAGCTAATAAAGCTACAATAGTTGTCCATTGATTTCACGTAAACTGTATTGAATAAATTGATGTATCCACAGGCTACCCAGACAGAATAAAATAAGCTTGTCATTGAGTTTTTCTCACTGTTTTCTCTATCAGTTCCTCTCCCTTTCTTCATCACAGTCCCTCTATGGATATAGGGACTGTGTCTTCATGCTCTGAATGATCGGAGTAAATAAAATAAACGGTTATATAATCTAACCTAGCCTCTTATAAACCCTTTATTCATTTTACACCAATTACAAGGACGTTTATCTCTCATATACACATCTTGTAATTAATTAGTCAACACAACTAATTATGCTAATCCGTGGACTTATCAAGAGTTGGTCAACATTGCAAAGATAGAGATGTAAATGAAAAAGGAGTAACCATTCCTATCTTTCGCGATGTTGACCAACCCGTAAAATCCCTGATAAGTCCACGGATTAGCATAATTAGTTGTGTTGACTAATTAATTACAAGGTGTGTATATGAGAGATAAACGTCCTTGTAATGTATGTAAAATGAATAAAGGGTTAAGAGGCTAGGTTAGATTATATAACCGTTTATTTTATTTACTCCGATCAGTCAGAGCATGAAGACACAGTCCCTATATCCATAGGGGGACTGTGATGAAGAAAAGGAGAGGAACTGATAGAGAAAACAGTGAGAAAAACTCAATAATGAGCTTATTAATACTGTCTGGGTAGCCTGTGCTGTATCCGGCGACGGACGTAAGTACATGCGTTTTCCAACGCACCGAGGCGGAAATAAGAAATATTTGTTTTCATTACATATTTATGTTTATTGCGTTTTATCTCTCATGCCTTACACACTCTCTTTTCTTGCTCTATTGGCTCATCTATCAAAGTCACGTGACTCAGTCTGTAAGAGTGGCTACCTGGTCGAAACAGTTTCCTGAATTTAGTCTTAGAGGCTATTTTAAAAGGGAATTTAGTCACTTAAGGTAATATATGCGCCTAGAAAGTGAAAGACTGAAACTTGTGCCCAAACTTTCCTCGATGACTCTTTCCACCGTTCTCATTCAAAGTCAAGACTAAAAATAAGGGGTCACCGTGGTACTAGAGAAACAAATAACGAAAGATTTACTGATAATTTAAATTCCAAATGGCCGCCATCCTAGTGTTAACTCTATGGAGAAAAGTAAAATTTCCGATCTTCGATAACCTAAGACGGTGATTTTTTTTTCTCATACCAAGAGCTCTATATTGAACCCCACAAGTGGTAGGTCAGAAAGATTGTAAAAGTTTTAGAGTCTGAATATCTGTCCCCGAGAAGTGATCTACCTCAAGCCCAGGAAACGCACTGGATCAAGTTAAAGGTTGAGTGCATTTAATAGTCGAGCCAGCGGCTTATTGACTACGCATGCGCATATTGATAATATACTATGCGAGTAACCGGAAGTGTACCCTTCTTTCGTGGGCGCCGCCATGTTTTTTTGAGTGCTCGTAAATAAACAAATTCGAAACGTGCTCGCTATTATTTTATAACATGCCATTAATAAATATATCTTTTTTATTAGTGAGTAATTATTATTATCCACCCTGTCGCTGATACAAAATATCGTTACTATCACGCCTAAAAAATAGAAGAAGTGAGAAAACTCATGCATATGAACGAGAACATTCGCAAAGAATGCTGGGATTGAATCTTAGAAAGGCGCCCTCTGTGTCAATAACTATGTGCAAAATTTGCCCGTTTTTAGAAGTAACGCTGGTTTTCAGCTTACAATATCGGAAGTTAGGCGGTACAGTTACCATTGCAAAGTTAATTATGGCACAATACGTCCCTTGTTAAACACAATAGGTAGTAATCATGGTAAAAATTGCCAATTTATGTCAAACTTTTTTACACATAACAGAAAATCTATACCTACAGGGTCTGACATCGTGTACGTGAACTGTCATCAGAGAGTAAACAAACGTATATAGAAAGTAACAATTAATTCTATTTTATCCTTTATGATTACTAATCATGAATCGATACAAATGACATTTTTAATCTCAACGCCTGGCGCGACACCTAGGGCTGAGCCCTATATAATATTAGGGTCACCTTTCGTGGCATATATACAATGCCAAATTTTGGGGAAGTAATACGAAAAAAATTGAAAGTTACTTTTAAAACTATACGAATATAAACTGTCACTAGCGGCGAAAATTACCACTTACCGGTGTGTTCCTTCAGGAGCGATGTTTCCACACGGTATAAGTGATAGTGAGGATTTTCGTTTGTAACGCGGTCAAATAACTCTGAACCAAGCTTGTCGTATACATACCAGTGCGGTACATACTTTGGGCAGCTTTGTAATCCAGGAAGAATTGTGGAAACCAAGTCTGACTGCGTTGCGGTATTTGGTATGGCCGACTCAAGGATCTGAAAAACAAACGATGAATTGACTTTACAAAGTTCAATTGTATCTGGTCCAAGATTTAGATGCGTTCTAGTCATATGATACAACAACGGTCATAACTGTAGGAACTTGTAATGAATAACGATGTACAGGAGTTTACAAAATATGCTGGCTTTTACGCATAAAAATGAATCTGATAACACACATGTCGTCATGTGTTCTTATTATAAGTGAGAATCTAGTTATAGAAGCTGAGCCGAGTTTTAGTTAACAAATATTTTATGGTACGGTTTCCTTAGGTGTGATGTGAGGTGACTTTGAAGCCAGCTATGCGCGTGTAAAATGTAAACGCCAATTTTATTCCATTCGAGACGTCCGACGGACCGTAGGGATGCATGTATGAAAGCATCCGTTGTCCAAGGAAGGTCGTTCAGTTGATGCTTAACCTATTTCTCTTCATAACTATATTGTTTCGATGTAACTATGTTGCTCGTCTGTAGACGGAATTCCATTCTTCGCCTGTTCCATTGCAATATAAAAGTTCATCAACAATATATACATTTCGCAGCCATTCACGAACAATCAATATGGCAGTCAGAAACCCTTTTTCTTCAATGTTTTTCAACGTGCAAGACCAAATAGTTTATTAAAAATTAAAATTGCAAATATACGCGATACTAGTATAAAACAAACCGTTGATGTCAGCGCTCATAATGGATATTCTGTAAAGTTGAAGGTTTTACATTTTTACACATAAAGATTGGGCATAGTAAGGTTGATATAACATAGGTCACTTGACGGTCATGAGAAATGTTGAACAGTCGCAAGGTCACCGACATCATGATCCAAACCAGGTTCTCATCTTAAAACGCATATTTATCTGTCCAGGCAAATTTGTTAAATGTCAGTTTCAGTACTGGTAGAAATAACGTAGGAGATAGAACTACGTAATGTTCCTTCTGCCAAAAAACACACGATCCCTGGGCAAGAACAATGCCTTTCGCTCTTGTTACATACCAACGTACTCATTCAGTGTTCGCACTGAATGCGCACGCCATAAAACTCTGAAGTAGACGGTCAAATTTCTCTTTTTGCCTAGTTTGCTTGAATCCTCCAAACAGATCGTACAATAGCTGTTGTATGCGATTACATTCTACGTTGGAGTCTTTCATGGTCGCGTTAACACACGAGGAATCAGTTCTGAACTTAAACCGCTGCGAGTGAGGGAAGGTTTGCACCAGTGGTATATACAATATATCTCATGCTGTTCTAACTCTTCGGGATATTCACCGCTGGATGGGAAATGTTGCCTCTCCCCAGCCTCTTTTACTGTACTAAGTGCCATTACAACTAGCAAGCCACGCCGCTGCTTCGGGGTGCAATGGTGCTCAGGGTATGGCAAGTCCCTTCCCTAGCAAACCGCACGATAATCTATAGTCCCTGCGTGTCTTTGTCCTAGTGTATTAAGTTATTTCCAAATCACGGCGCACTGTAAAGAGATATTTCGAATCGCGAATTCAAAGTAAATAAATGTAGATTTCGTTCGCAGAGCACTCGTAAAAATCTTTGATCCAAATAATGCACAGCTAGTCTATTTATTCTTCAGTGTGATAATATTGAGTATTTTTTTGAATTAACACGATCGGAACTAATTTAGGATAACTGGATTTTCATGTTTTTCAAATTTCTAAAAAGTGTTAGGAGTCATATAGCTGAATGTTGCAATATTGCAAATTACTTATAAAAACAGTGTGTAACGTAAACAGAAAAGCAGAAGACATTACATTTGTAGATTAAATCGACATAACTTCACAATCCAATTATCCCCAATTAGTTCCAATCATGTTAGTTATAGTATTCCAAACATCCAAACGTTTTCTATTTGTGTCAATTTTGTCAAAACTTAAAACTTCAGCGATGCAAGTCTCAGCTCTTTATGACAAAGTCTGAATAAACTTGAATAACTTAAGTTTGTCCAATGCCTCTCTCTGACACCCACCTGTTTCTCCATCGTAATCCAATATTACCAGAAAGCAAAGTTCGATCAAAGACTTTGTTGCTTTCTTCGGTTGATCCGACGTTCTCGCTTGCGAAAAGAATCCGTCCGCCTAGGTTGTTGCGTACTTTTTCCCAAAAGTGTCAAAACATGCGATACTATTGCTCTATATGAGGTGTATTTTTCAAATAAGTTGTTTTGCACACGGCACTCTCCGGAGCCCGAAACGGCAACGAGAAAACTGGGGCAGTGACGTATATCCTCTGACCGACAAAGTAGCTTTTAGTTTGAAACTAACGATGCAATGGAAACAAAGTCAAATTGTCAAAAGAAATAAGATTTTAAACAGTCTCTGAAACCGCTAATGTTAATCATCTGCATTCTGTGTCTTAGCCAAGGAATATAAGTTAAGGTCATCATGACATTGAAACGTGAGGGCGTGATCATGTTTCAACAGACTAATAGTGCAGGTCAAAAACTTTCCTGCTGATGACTCAATTTACTCTTCAAATCCAAATTAATCTAAAAGTAAACTACGGGATGTTTGTATATGACGAGCTCAAAGAGCTACATCGAAAAAACAAAACAAAATAAAAACAACATTTTAGCAACGTGAAAAGGATAAGGATGTGGGCGAAGTCTTCGGATAACGTACTCTGCACGCGCCTTTAATTGTCGTGTCCGCGGCACTGTTTATTTATCCCCTGTGAACGTTTTTATGAGCTGTGTGTGTTGTTACAGTGGCAAACAGGTTTAAAAAGAAAAGTATATTATTGTGCTTCCTTTCAATCTCTGAGTAGGAGCGAGTTACTCGAGCGCAATGGTATAGTTCCTGCTGAACAAACAACAATCACAATACATTTTGAACAAAAGAATACTCGAGAGCAAAAGAATAGCATCAACCCCGCTGTAAAAACACCGAACTCCATGCTTGTTTCTCTGAAATTGTGCCAAAAGCAATCATGGTCGCCGCACACGCCGGTTTGAGCATTCACTCCGGCGTGTTCAATCTCTCGCCAGCTGTTAACATTCACCAGATTGTGCACAATGTTTTTATTTGACCACTGCTTTCAACTTTGATCTTGAACATTTCATTAGAATCTAACAGGCATTTTTGTTGTGTCTTTTGCGACAGAACTTTTTACAATACTAAAACTTAAATTGCAAGCTCATCATTAGAGTGTATACACACAAGAAAGCAATCAAACTAAGACCCGGCGAGTAACCTTTATAACAAAGCGGCTTAACGAGTCTATTACAGGAACGATCGCGACACGGGTCAGTATTCAATGCTGTAAAGACACTAGTGTAAGCAATACTGTGCACACAACTGAATCAAGGAGCTCGAGTTTAAGTGATCATTTCATAGCAAGAAAAGCTAAACGGGAGTTTAACTCTGACCTAGAATCGGTTCATTCGGAAATAGCTAGTTTATGGTTCCTCAATCTTAGCTTCCTCCTCTTTCTAAAAATATTTTGACTCAAAGTTCAAACGATGCTGCTCACGATCCTATTCTCCAATCGTTGTCGGTGCATGTTACGGCCAACGTCGACGTCAGTGATTATCGGTGGGTCAGTCGGACAATTCTTTTGAATATATTGTCCTTTCTGACTTGTACATAATTTGTTTTCGCTAAAAACAGAGGACGAGAATCAAGTGCTTTTTTGGGAAAAAGTTGCGGCTACAACCAACAGGATATCGACAAAAAGCCAATATGCAACTCGAAACGAAAACTGAACCCTCGGTAAATTTATGCAAGAAACGACTGAATTCGTCAAGAACTTGCACAATGCTTTCCATAACAGTAAGGCTAGTGCTTATTCAGAAGGCCTCGACTTGAATTCTTTCCCTGTGGGGAGATCACGTTGAAAACACACAAGAAACTCCAGCTCGGTTATTCAGCCATGCTTTTAGAGATGGGTTAATCGCCGAGTGGTAAATATGCAATTTGTTTGTTATCAGGTGACTTCATAATGTAAAATAAACATCGTCACTAACTGCAAACTTATCAATTATAATACAACAGTCTCTCAATTGGTGATTTTACTACTCCAACAATTTAGTATCAAACGAGCAGAATGATAACGAAACTGTGTAACATAGGTCAAAGTGACGGACGATTAGTTTT
Source organism: Ptychodera flava (assembly GCF_041260155.1). Taxonomy (NCBI): domain Eukaryota; kingdom Metazoa; phylum Hemichordata; class Enteropneusta; family Ptychoderidae; genus Ptychodera; species Ptychodera flava. The sequence continues at coordinate 23,144,725 of NC_091932.1, forward strand.
TGACTCGCAATACTCGAACGTTCTATTAACACTTCCAATATCCACAGGGCGTACAAATTAATATTTTGCATGAACGAATGTATAGATAAGTGCACTAAATCCATTAATTTAACCTAAAATATCAGTTTAAATTTAAATTACAAAAAGCCTAAATAAATGTTAGCAGGTATGCAGACTTTGTTTCAAAAGAATCTCTCAATCAAAGGACCAAGTTGCAATTGTCGTGATTTCTATAAGGTTCATAAATTTCGACACTGACGCTATTATGCAATCACCATCATAGTGACAAGGCTGCAATAAGTCCGAACCACTTTGGAAGATATTTACTGCATAAGGCGGGGAGAGGTGTCTGTGAGAGCAATTTTGTTTGAAGCCAACTTTACTGATGAAATCCCATTTTGAATATTTTGATTGATTTTATTATAAATCAGTTGATATTACGAAAGAACGAGGTTGAGGTATATTTAAACAATGCTGTTCTGAATAGAGACATATTAATTTTGTTCCTAAATATATATAATATTACTAGCTTTATACGAAAACCTCTATTCAGAATGGAAATTTTAAAGTATACATCAACCTCGTGTTTAAATATTAGTAACAAATGGGGCACTATGAGAGCATTTTGTGTTTGACGTCAACCTATATCAGAACTTGAAAGGAATTGTGTCAAATATAAACTGTTGCAATGTTCTTTGCGTGAAAATCAGCATTAGTCGTAAATATGGATGAAAATAATTTTCAATCCTGACATATGAATCCGAAATGATTCGGAAGGACTGACAGGAAAGGTTTACATTCGTTGCTCACTGTGGCCACACTCAAGCGCAAAATGCAGGGGGAAACTTTGGTGAATGGGGATTTGATGAATGTTAGGAAGCGTTCACATTTTTCTCTTTTCCGATAATCGGCATCACCAGTCTGCATTGTGACTATTTCTGTACATTTATTTAAATCACCAGGAAGATAACGTCTTTCAGAGAAATACAAACATCTGCACACACTGCATCGCTGCATGCTACCAGTGTGATGTACTTTTTTCCGTAACCTTAAAGCCCTTCACCTTTAAAATCATGTCTTTATTTCGCCATAAATAGCGCCTTTGCTTCTAATAGACCCAGGCGCCATCTTTAGAATTTTCGCTGCAGTACAAGGCTGCATTTGTTTTGTTAACTGAATGTCTGATATGTATGTAAGCCTTTTTGTCGATTTTACACACGATGCCGACTGTTTTTCCTGACGCCTTATAGACAAAAGGCACTAGAAATCATTGTGTTTGCTGTTTATGTTTAACCTTGCGGGACATTATGACAACATCTAAATTCTTTTCAAATTTTTGCTGAAGCAAAACTTTTTGAGGTCTCTTTGAACGTAAATGTTTTCTGGATGTTTTCTAATGTTTTTACTAGATAAATCACTTCCTAAAACACGATGAGGTTGATAGCTGCAGACACACCAGAGTGACCTCGTAATGAAATGCACTGTACTTGTACAATTTTAGTCATAATATACTAAAAGGAAACTTGTTCGTTTGTTTGAACTTTGAGTACGAGAATAACAGTACTTTGAAAGCGGCATCGGTAACACATTTCAAAAAATTAAGTGAAAAGTAATATAACACAACTCAAATATTACATATCGTTACACATGCGAACAACATAAGATGGGTGAATATTTCTTACACTTTCAAATATGACTAAAATAAATGATCTATAGATTAGCGCTGTTACTGTACGTATAGAGTTCAGAGTTAACACTATTATCATAAATTTATCAAAATTTGGGTCGCTGTAGTAAATTGTTGAAAAAACGCACTTTTAAACAAGTGTCTTGCTCGCAGATTTGATGAAAAAGGAAATGATATTATTTTCATCACTGAAGAAAAACCGCCTTTTTTGTGTAGCCTGACTTTAGTACGCCTCTCCCATACAATACTAGGACAATGCGGCATCTGCGAGATAAACTAAGCGAGTGCTTATGATCATGCCATTTTGTGAGATGACTTTCGCTTCAAGCTCACTTAACTTGTGAAGTAAATTAAGGGCGAGTTAACGTTCGGACTGGTCCCAGCCTCTCATCAATACCCTAAATCGTCGTAGCTGTTTAACATCAAAGTGTATCCTCACATTTTCCAGCCAAGGATAATTTAATGAACATCTCACTCGGGATCTGCTTCGACTCGTCTTTTAATGTCACATCAGTCCACAAAGAGCGGGATCAACGTGAGCCAAGCCACGCGCCTTGTGTCGGCATGCTGTGCGAAAGGTTGATGCCTCCCACGTTCAAGTACGGCAGCAATTGGTCGGTTCCCACTCAGTCATCAAGAGGACGGCGTCTGCTGTTTTGATTAGCTTTTTTGTTGTTTGTTTGTTTGTTTGTTTACGTGACGTACCTTTGGGTGAACGAAAGCGTCGATTGCCTCTTTGTTGCAGATGTTTGAGAACAATATTGTCAATTTATATTTCCCTACACGTATATGTCGAGACTTTCTAGTATGAAAAGTCAAGCCGATCAATTCGTGTTGTACATGTGATTTTTTTTTCAAGTGACATATTAGTGAAATTTGGTGAAAAGTATCTTTTCAGAACCATGGCTATTTTTAATAAGAATGAGCATGCGCGGTTTTATAAATACCGCTAAAATTAGAATGCAACAGACTTGTCGTGCGTTCAGTTCCGCATTTAACACGGGTCTTATGTTTCGAGATACACTACCTTTTCATAGGTGTCATTTCATAAAGGTTTCGGAATTTCGATTCTTAGACCGGAACAGCTACACGCTGAATTTCTGTGATAAGATTAGAAACCATACGGTTGTCGCTGAGCTAGTATATGACACTACAACAGACATTTAATAGGGAACACGTTAACATACCTTTCGCAAGAACACGTATTTGGCAATTATTTTGTAGTAACTTATCATCAGCAATAAAATAATTAAGTAATTTCAATTCTACATCTCATGAACTTACATTTGAGAAAAAAATATTTGCGAGAGATTTAGAGAGATCGTCTTTAACTGAAACGCCAGAAAATTGAATCAATCTTTGCCTATGAGTTCAAATTACAGTAAAAGTTATTTGTGAAGGATGACTGTTTCCAAATCCCAACCATGTCGAGCTATTAGCAGTTATCAAAGGAAACAGTTTGACAGTCTCCTTAGCTTGCAAACGAGGAACTTTAAAAAACTTGCAAATTTCTGAGATCACTGAAACTGCATTTGAAGTTTGGGCTACTTGTATGTCTGTGTACATACAGGGAAGCATGAATAAGTATTTTATCGTTTTCGCTGCAGCTCTGTTCTTGAGTGTTGGTAAAGGGATCATCGGTCAGGCCAACCGACGCGACCTTAACCAACCTGCTAAAAAGGAGAATTTCATGGGTAAGATTATTATTTGAAATCTTTGAAATATTCAATTATTACGTGAATATTTGATGTTTATTCGTCGATTTCCAGTTTTTCACTGTCTCCGTCATAGTCTCTGGTGGATGAACTGTGCCTACATCATAGCAATTTCACTTTTTATCGTCGTTCAAGTTTTACTCACTTTGATGATATTACTGTAAAATGTACCCGCCTTTGTGGCTCTAATTCACTTTTCAGGAACATTCAACGCCGCTATCTTAGGTTTCATTTCTTGCGCAGTGAATCACCACAGATGGGCCAAAAAGCAATTTGTTTGACAGGCCTTCACGAGATGAAATGCTTACATTGCGTTTTTAGGATTTGAGTGACACCTGTCATTTTTAATGAAAGTCAAATATTTTATTATCTCTGGGAGTGTTGATCTCATGGAATTTATCCTACAAGCTGCAATCAATATACGCATATTTTTTCGCATACTAATTATTTCAATAGCCTGAGTGGCAAGCTGATCAAAACAATGGTTCTCAAACAAGTAGAAATATGAAAAAAGACAACACTTACACACTGAAAAATATGAATTATAAATCTCTGGTTTGCGCTGTTATTGCGTAATTATACCCGGGCCATCAATACAATACCTTGTAGGTCCCATGTCAATGTTGATGTTAGATAGTACACACATAAGCATTGTTGCATTGAAAAATGTTTTCATTTCCTGCGCCGAGAGAAGTAAGTGACATATTTTGCCTATCTCTGATAAAAATACATTTGATTTCCGTTCATCGCCTTTGACAGCAAATAATTACTCTTTTTGTTGATTAAATCATCAGACACGTGATGCTTTGTTGTAGTGGAGAAAGAAATTTGGCAAGGGGACACAGTTTGTTTTCTTTTTTAGAATTTGCAGTTAAAATTTACATTATTTTCTACTCTAACTGGATTTACAAACAGAGTTTTCAGTCGCTCGAAAATGGCACACATTAAAACCCTAGTTTGCAATGCTGCTACTCTTGTTGGATTAAGGTAGATGCGTCTAGGGGACAGATATTCCACTACTTTTCTGGTCTACAGCTTTAGGGGACTTCAAGTTGAAGCTAATGTTTAGAAGTTTATTTTAAAAATTTTAACTTTCCCTAAGAGTTAACACAGGATTGGTTGCCATTCTGAATTTGAAATATCGGTAAATGTTTCCTTATGTGTTTCTCATCCGTGGGTGCGGTTCCAATACGCACTGTACTATGTTCTCTTATCGGCGTCAACACTAAAGGATTGTGGGAAACAAGCGACGACAAGAACTGCGGCGGACAATGGCGTTTTTCTAGTACCATACTTATACTTATCACGGTGACCCACGATTTTGGGAGCCCAAGCAAACCAGGCATGGGCCCTATTGTTTTTGTAGAAGTTCAATATTCTTCTGCAACTTCTTCTTATTCCGTGACTTTTGTGCTCACTGGGAGCCGAAAAACTTGAAGGGCTAATATGTACGTATGAGTACTCGTACACCCTACCCTACAAATTTCAATTGGTCACATGACCTGACGGCGATTTGGGGTTTTTACCAATACCAAGAAATGGCTCCTCCTGATGAAAAAGGTGTGGTCAATTTGAAATTTTGTACATAGCAAATATGCCTGTTCTTTACAAGTTACTCATAAAATCTTGATCGATCACTTGACCTTGGCCGCCATATTGGATTTAAAAACACCAATTTAACCTTTAAAAATCATCTTTTCCAGAACAAACAAACCGTTTGAACTGAAATTTTACTCATATCATACGTAAAGTGTCACTGAGTACTTTCATATGTGCGAATGCTATTATTGGATTTAAATAAATACCAATTTAATCTTTAAAAATCTTCTTCTCTAGAACCATGCTACCATTTGAACTGAAATTTTACTTGTATCATCTTAAGTGTGATTACTATCAAGTTTGCGAAAAGCGTTTTGATTGGTCACTCGGTTTGGCGGCCATATTGGTTTTTGCAAAAGCCTTAATGATATTGGAAAATCCTCTCCAGAACCAACACACGATTTGAACTGAAATTTACTCGTACCATTACTAATAAGGGTACTATCAAATTTGGGAAAGGCATACGGATCGGTCGAGTGGTTTTGCGGCCATATTGGTTTTTGTGAAAAGCCCATAATTACAAGGGAATAATCTTAAAAAATCTTCTTTACCTGAGCTAACACACGATTTGTACTGAAATTGTACCAATATCACCCTTAGTGTGAGTACTTTCACTTTTGCAAAAGGCATTTTAATTGGTCACGTGATTTGGCTGTCATATTGCTTTTTTGAACATTCGAATTTACTACTGGTCCTCAGGTCAATCCTGCGAGCCTGCTGTGTACTAAATATAATTCAGATTTTTCACACACGCTCAGTAAAGGGCCGAGCTCTAGAATTTTACTAATAAAATAAAAATACGCCACTTCAACATCATAACGTCAAACTGTTTTTATTTCTTAATGTATGTAAATGAAATAAAGACGACCGAAGATGACCATCATCATAAAACTAAATCCTAACAAAAACATGAAACCAGCAAGAGTTTGAAACACAGTAATAAATGATTTTATTTCCTAAACAGCCTTTTAGAACAAACTTTTCTAATGTTGAAAAAACGAGCACTAGAATAGACTTGAAACGTGCCCCGACACAATAAAACGCATAATGTCCAAACTCCGGTTGTGGATTGGTAAGTTGCGACACCACAAACATAGGGTCGCGCACAAATGGTAGTCTGCAGGTTCCCTGCCCATTTCTACTGCTGCTGGCGATACACTCGTGAAGAAGGCCGTCATTTTGGTCATGATCTTGACAACGATGGCGGACTGCACATGGCTTTAGACAGCTGGTACACCAACATAGCAGAGACCGTCATGGCTGCTAAATATATAAGTGAAGATGAACACACTCATGTGTTGCTTGTCCGGGAGCTAAACAACGGTTTAAGAAAATATACGGCAGCGTTAGAAAGGGGGTAGGGGCTCGAATTTTGACTGCATATTAATGTGCCTAGTCCCCTTCCAATAACATGTGATCAGCACATATGTATTGTGGCAAGCTTGGAAATTAGACGACGAAACATCGAACGTTGAAATTATTTTCACGGCATCTATTTTAGATCTCCGACACTTCTATGATAGCATTTAGTGGTCAAATGACGATTATAGTTCTTGGTTTGTTTTTCAGACGTCAGACTATCCCTCCTTTCGCATTTAGGGCAGCGACTCAAAAATAAGTGACTTTTTTGTTTTTCATTCGATGCCGACGTAGGCTACTTGGTTCGGGACACCCTGGAGGTAAAATTACTCCATGGGCACAAGAAATCTAAATTTGACGGTAGCTTTAAGTTGGAAATAAATTCGATACAATAACTGGGCTCGTACTATTGACCAATGACAGCTTACAATAGCCCATACCTGAACCTTTTCGTGAGTAAAGCGCCAGCAGCGGTAGAAATTGGCAGGGCACCAGACAAGTACAAAATGGCGTCAATACAACAGTTTACTCTTTCCAAAACGATTATGGCTTCTCCTCTTCAAGGGAAGTTGACTATCATCAAAACAAAAAAGGGCGACTGATGATGAGACAAAATACGATTCACACAAATTTAAACCTTGCAGTTATCTACTGCTTCTTTAGGAACAACAGGATAGTCGGGTTAGTCTCGCTTTCCAGACCTTGTTCGTTTCGCTTACGCAATTCGAGCAATTAAGATAAAGTGCGTCGCTGGCGATAGGGATACATATCGAGGAGAGAAGTATGAAAACAGCAGGCGTTGGTTAGACCTGAATACCCTCAAGTTACTGATTTCTCTACGAGTTCATTGATATAGCCAATGGTGTGAAAATTATGAAAACAATTCAACCGGCGGCATTTTTCAAAGATGCTCTTTTCTTATTACAGATTACTAATATGAAAGTTTAACTTTTCACTATAATTTTAATGATATATGAATGATAAAATTGACTGTCCATGACATGTAACGTAATTTTCTTTGGATGTCAACTTTATTTAGGAATACGTATACTGGAATACCATCATTCTATTGTAAGGAGAGAAGACGACGGAGGTTTATTTGAATCGGGATCGTCATCTGGGAGTGGTAAGGGAGAGAGAGAGAGAGAGAGAGAGAGAGAGAGAGAGAGAGAGAGAGAGAGAGAGAGAGAGAGAGAGAGAGAGAGAGAGAGACTTAGACTTCTATTATCACATTTCATTAACTTCATTAAATCGATCTCTGGCTTTCCTCTCGCCTTTGCCCATAAATAAACGTTAATGGTCAGGGCGTTCCCCACTATTTCTATAGTTGTGATCAGTCGCGTGATTCTGCTCGACCAAGTAAAATGCGACGTACGGGGTATGGTAATATAATGTGTTAATGACCTACCTTTTTTCGGTTACAAGGGAATCCTTGCCTGAATGATGTTAAACTCTTGTTCTTTATGTCAAAAATCGGTGTGCATTCGTTGTGTTGGGGTTCAGTCTTGCCATAATTGGGAAACGTAAACAAAGTAACGGGCTTGCATGATTTTATTTAAGATAATTTTGGAAGCGTTTGAAAGAAGCAATTTCACGAAAGACCGAGTTCACCGATTTAAAAAAACATTACTAAGAAAATTATATATTGTTACTCATATTGTTCCACTTTCCTTAGGGATGGACTTTACTACAGAATTGCACGTATCTACAACATCCATCAAAGATGAAGGTACGACTAAAACAGCGACAGAAGAAAACTACCCAGAGAAAACATCAAAGGGTGCAAGTATGAAAAAGCCATTCTTGTTTGAAAACAACGTTATGCCGTAAATGAATGAATGAATGCTTAAAACTACTTGTTTATGATCAGAAATATGATATGGATGAATAAAAAAAACAACGGTTAAATGAACAAGTGAATGGATCAATGACTGGCTGAGTGACTGACTGAAAAAATGATGGATGAATATATGCGGATTAACAAATCAATCAATCAATTAATCATTAGTGCAATCAATCAATCAATCAATCAATCAATCAATCAATCAATCAATCAATCAATCAATCAATCAATCAATCAATCAATCAATCAATCAATCAATCAATCAATCAATCAATCAATCAATCAATCAATCAATCAATCAATCAACAAATCAATCAATCAATTAATCATTAGTGCAAGCCTGCAAAAGTGCCAAAGGGACACCTGCCCGGTCTTAGAATCATTAATATGTGCACAATGCGATATCATCATGTCTAAGACATTAAGCACAATCACACAATGATTAGAAGCATCGCTTTATCTTGCCTTTGTTCCACTTTCCTTAGGGATGGACCTTACGACAGAATTATCTGCAACATCCATCGAAGGTGAAAGTACGACTAAAACAGGGACAGAGGAAAAATGCCGTGAGAAAATATTAAAGGGTGCAGGTATGAAAAGGTCATTGTTAGAAAAAATGTTCCGCTTCAGTTAATGAATGGATAAATGAATGAATGCATACATTCATGAATGAATCCTTACAAAACTGTGTATGATCGAACAGAAAAATGAAATGACAGACAAATAGAAACAGACTGTTAACGCGTATTGTTCAAGGCGTGAAGCGGTTACGTAAGTCATCCATGTTCGCCTCGCCTCAGGTAGCTCTCGCCTCGCTTTTCCGAAGAGTGCCGACCATGCACCCTTCGGTAGTTTCCGGATTTTTGCCAATTTTTAAGCGAAAGTATGTTCGGCAAAGTTTGTTTGTGTTATTGTTGTCATGTGGTGCTGAGTGGAATCGGCATGCTGGCGAAAACGGGAAAGTTTTGAGCTTCAGGAAAGTGAGTTTTACCATTTAAAATTCCTCTCATATTTTTATGATACACAATGAGTGTGTTTCAACCAAATTTGAAAATCTTCTATCGATACTCTCTGGTTTTACTCAATGGTTTACGGTCAGTCATATCGTCTATTAAAAGTTGGTCATTGAAGGACGTGTTTATGAAACTGCGGGCGTGTTATGTTTTGATTGGCGTGAAGCAGTGTTTCTGCCCTGAGAGCTCACAAAGTAAGTATGGTTGCTACGCGACTGGCAGCACGATGCCATCTCGTCGTACTTTTTGCATAATCTCGTGCAATTATCAACCACGAACAAAGGTCTCAAAAAAATCTAACACCTGTGAAGCTCATTTTAATATGAAAAGGCCATAGTCTACCGAGACGACCATGGAACAAAAGCCATGCCGCGTTGCTAGTCTGTTTCTTCTATTTGTCTGTGATGAAATGAATGAAGAACCAATAAATGAACAAGTGAAAAACTGGTGACTTACAGACACGCTGACTGACCGACCGACTTACTGACATGCTGAATAAGTGAGTAAGTTTGTGAGTGGGTGAGTGAGTGATTGAGATGGATTCAAACTAATCAATCAATCAAACAATCGATGCAACCCCGGCTGTAAGAGTGTCAAACAGAACACTTGCGGTCTTCGAATAACAAATCTGTGCACCATTAGATATTATCATGTATACGACATCAAACACATAATCATTAAAAGTGTCGCTTTTTGTAGCCTCTGACACCTGTTAATTACTTATGGCAGCTGTCGTTGTAAAAAAAACAGAAGGGTCGCCTCTCTCCGCTTCATAAGACGATGGAGTGCGATCGAAATAACTAGAGATTTCGTGTTCGTCTCGTGTCTGATGCAGCATAGCACTAATGCGCCACAGGAACAGGCGATATTGTGCAATGACGTCTAAATATCACATCATAAGATTAGTGATAGAACTGTAATCACTTATACCTTCATTGCAAGTTACAGCAGACAGACAGACAGACAGACACACACCTACACACACACACACACACACACACACACACACACACACACACACACACACACACATATATATATATATATATATATATATATATATATATATATATATATATATATATATATATGTATATATATAACTACATAACTACTGTTAAAGAAACCAGTTCTTTATCGGTTTCATTTTATATTTTCAAGTGCAAACGATTGCCTAAAATCACTTAATTTGTCAATCTGTCAATGTCAACTAAAATCAATGCAAAAATAAGGACTTTAGGACTGCGACCTTTACAAATTAGGTTAATGTAACGATGTTATTGCTGTTTGGTTTTTCGTTATTATATATTTTGTTGTTGTTGTTGGTTATTGTTGTTTTTACTGATATTGTAGTTGGAAGATGAGGAGGGGAAGGAGGAGGGTGTGGTGGTGATGGCGAATACGATGTTACTAATACTAATATTCTCGACCGCGAGTCATCCGGGTACTTGCGGTTTTTTACGTCATTTTTGCGTCACAGCGCCGTGAAAACAAATAATTGAAGTTCGGATTTTCAACCACCAAAACAATATTCAAAGTTTCAATATACATAAATGATATAACTTTTAGTTCTGCTTTTTTCCACACAATTTCTGTATCATTCGCTCTTCTGTATCGTCTGATCTCTCATTCACCTCGCTCGTATGCGTTTCACCTACTGACGTCACTTCGCGGCCGAGAATAGATAACATTACGGTACCAGAAGTTGATGATCTCATCAAGAAGGCTGAAAATATCTTTACATAACGATCATTTCAATGACGACCCGATCTACTCACTCGTGTTTTTTTCCCTGACATGTATTTCCAGCCGAAAGCTTTGCAGCCATTTCAGCCTGCCTACTTGTCATAAATATCATACTACTCGTTATGCTGTACCGCCTGTATCACATGTAAGTACAATAAAGTAAAATCGCTATTGCAAAGAGAGAACAGTATGAAATGTCACATGCTGGATAGAATTTTCTAGATCCCATTTGTGTCACTTTAAAGACGACACAACAATTTACACCTTATTTGCTACACTATGATATAAAAATGCATGTTCTTTTTCTTCCGTTGTATACCTGTAGAAAAATGTTGCCACCAAGTGGTGGTAATGGTAACAGGAAATCCACTAACAGAGGGAAGAGTGTCGAATCGGATACAGGCGTGGAAATGGACGACATGCCACAGAACGCTTACGAAGTCGCCAATGATAATACTGGCAAGGATGATGATTATTTCACATACGAAGAACTTGAGAGCCCCAACGCAGCAGACGAGAGAAGTGATGAACGGCAGGAAGACCATGCAAACACCGACATTTATGAGGACGTTGAAGACGACAAAGTGGTGTATCAAAACGTCTGAAATCATGTCTTTATTTCGCCGTAAATATCGCTTTTCCTGCCAAAAGACCCCGGCGTCATCTTTAGAAATTTCGCTGTTCCATTATTTGATTGTCTGATATAAATGTATGCCTTTTCGTCGATTTTAAACACTATGCCGACTGTTTTTCCTGACGCCTTACAGACAGAAGGCACTGAAATCATTGTGTTTGCTGTTTATGTTTAACCTTGCGAGACATTATGATAACATCTCAGTTCTTTTCAAATTGTCGCAAAGCCTTTATGAGGTCTCTTTGAAAATAACTGTTTTCTATTTTACTAGATACATCAATCCTTAAATCCCGATGAGTTTAATAGCTGGAGACACATCAGAGTGACCCCGTAATGATGTGCGTTGTAATATTATAGTCAATATATACTATACGGAAATGTGTTTGTTTGTTTGAACTTCATTTACGAGTATTATGTACTTTGAAAGCGACATCGGTAACACATTTCAAAGTATTACACCCTTGGCCACTGTACTGTTGATTAAGCCTTCTTGATACAGTCAGAAATTCTGCTTGTATAAAGACAAAACAGACCCTGCCAAGAGTTGTAAATGAGCGCTAACGATTGGCACCCTGTGTTAAAAATTGAGACACAAGATACCACTTCCATTCATGAAAGCCTCTACGCGATAATTAGTTAATTGAGGCAACACACTTTTATGAGGTCACTGCTATAGCATCATGCAAACTTCTGTGTCCCATGCAGACAGTGTGCCTTGGGAAATTGACGTAAACAAGACTTGTACATGGACTAGTTCATGGTAATGTTACATTGCATCTCAATCTTGAATACAGATCGTAAACATTCATTTACAACCCAAGATAGTACTGGTTTTGCCTTGCACAAATAGAATTTCTGACTGTATCAACTGGGCTTAATCAACCGCAAAGTGGCCACGGATGTCAAGTGTCAAGTAATATAACTTAACTATAATATTACATATCGTTACACATGTTGTGACATTTGCAAGTATGACTGAATTAAACTTTCTTTAGATTTTAGATAAGTGCTTGTTTTTTGAGTTTTGAGTTAAAACCATTATCAGAAATTTATCAAATTTTAGTTGATGTGATAGAATGTTGAAAGATCGCACTTTTAAATCAAGTGTCTTGCTCGCCAATCTTATGAGGAAATAACATTATTTTCATCACTGAAAAAACGCCGTTTTGTGTAGACTGATATTAGTACATCGTCCTATACAATACTTGGATATTACAGTGTCTGCAAATAATTTAAGCGAGTGTTTAGAATAATTTTATACATTCTACCTTTTGAGATGGCTTTCGCTTCCTAATTCGTGGAAATAAATTAAGGACGAGCAAACGTTACGTCTGGTCCTAGCCTCTTATGAATTCCCTACAGCTTGTTGTCCTAAGCTATCAATACGCTGTGCTAGGCCTTTACTATGTCGTCCTAGGCATTCAGTATGTTGTCTTACGCATGCAATGTTGTGCTATGCATTTACTTTATTGTTTTAGGCATTTGATATGTTTTGCTAGACATACAGATTGTTGTCCTATACAATCAGCATGTTGTGCTAGACCTTTACTATGCCGTCCTATGCACTCAGTATGCTGTCCTATAGGCATTCAATATGTCGTGCTAGGCAAATACCATATTGTCGTAGGCATTGAATATGTTGTCCTAGGCATTTGAAATGTTTACCTAGGCATAGGCATTTACTTTGTTTTAATAGGCACTGACTACGCTGTCCTATACATTCAGCATATTCTCCTGGGCATTTAATGTTCTTGTAAGCTTTTAAAATGTTGTCCTAGGCATATAGGCTTTATCATGGCCTTGTCATTTGTAATGTGTATATCTCTGCATGCTTTAGTATACAAAAACTGAAGCACTATTACAGTTGATGTAAAGGTAGTTCTTTGTTTATTTCTAGGTTTTCTTAGTAGTCTGTTCATACCTGCTAAGTTTTTCGGGAGGGGGGGGGGGGGCATCATATTTTTCCTTTGAAAGCGTGTGTAGGTTATCAGTCTTGGTTCAGGATGAAGGGGAGGTCTATCTACTTTTTAAAACCAATGGCGTAAACGTGCCCAACCCTTAAAAACTGAGCGGTTGCTAAGCAATAAATCACCAAACGTATTTGCGGTCTCACGCACCGTCCAATAAAAAATGACGCAGCACACTCCGGTTTCCATAGGCCTGCAGTTTGACTTCATTGCCGTAATATTTTAATTACTGGCTAGGTTAAAGGTGATACAAGATCTACCAGACAAAGTATCAGAGTGTAGCGTTTGGTCGGGCTTTGCTGTTTCGAGTTATTTTACCTCCGTGTAGCTACAGGTGCGTGGCTTCGCGCTTCACTAAGCCCTTATATTTGTTGTTCGGGCTAGGCTAGGCTCAATCTGATTAAAATCGTAGTACGGACTTTTTGCTGCTGTAACCCTCTTACTGAGGTTGCGACCGCAAATAAACAAGACCGTAATACCCACTCATCTCGACATCGGATTTTGGGCTAGGCTAGACGCGACTAGGTCTGGTTTTGAAGTTTGCCAGGCTTTTAAGCTAGGAGTACAGTCAACTTTAATTTGAGAAAGTGCCTCACTGTTCAAGTTTCCTGTGGAAAATTCGTTAAAGTCGTGCATGAATCATGCGGACGGAACACTGAATCAGAAAAAGTCATTGCTGTTTCACAGGGCGAAAACAATCTTCTAAAATTGAATTTATAAAGCGGCTACACTACTCTTTTTATAACCGACATAGGCCCTTCCGAAAGATCAAAGGTACAGTACTTGTGTATGAGAATGAGTGTTTATATAATGAGAGTCAAACGGTCTAAGATTGATGGTTTTATGTTATATTACATCCTTATTGATTACGTGTGCGCATGCTCCATCATACTCAGGACAACAAGTCGTTAAATGCTTAGCACAGCATGTTGAAAGCCTAGGACAACATGCTGAATGCCTAGGACAACGTATTGAATGCCCAGGACAACATTGTAAATGCCCAGCACAATATGTTGAGTGCCTAGGAGAGCATTTTTAAATACCTGGGACAATATAGTGAAAGCCCAGGACATCAGTACAATTGCCAAGGCCAATTTGCCGGGGACAATATGTTGAGAGCTTTCAACAGCATTGTAGTTTGCCCAGCACAACATTGTAAATGTATAAGAAAACATGCTTAATGTCAAGGACAACAAGTTTAGTGCCTAGGACAACATTCAAGGGTCTGAAACAGCATTATAAATACATAGGATAACCTTTTAAATGCCTAGGACAACATATTGGATGCCTAGGAAAACATTTTACAGCATTTCATATGCCTAGGAAAACATAGGACAGCATTTCACATGCCTAGGACAACAGTGTGAATGCCTAGGATAACATAGTAAATGCCGAGGACAACAAATTGAATGCCTAGGTCAACATGCTGAATGCCTATAACAACACTTTAGTCTGAAAATTCCTAGGACAACATTGTAAACACTTCAAATAAGTCAATCATTGCTTTCCATAGTTGATGCCTTCCACATTCTAGGACGGCAGCAATAGGGCGGTACCCACTCAGCCATGTTGTTTGTTTGTTTACATGACGTGCCTTTAGATGAACGAAAGCTTTGATTGCCTTTTCTTTGCAGGAAAAAAGACAACAACAAAAAAGTGAGGACAAAATTGTTGAATTCGTATTCCACTACACGTGTTGGCCCCATGCGTTATATGTTTAGATTTGTAGTATGACAAGTAGAGCTGATCAATTCATGTTTAAACGGGAAGTTTTTCAAGTGACATTTTTAGTGAAAGTTGGTGAAAATTATCTTCTCAGAATCATGGCTGTTCCTATGAGAATGAGCATGCGCAGCTTTATAATTACCGCTAAAAATAAAATGAAACAGGCTTGTCGTGCGTTCACTTCCGCATTTAACACGAGCCTTATATTTCGAGATACGCTGCGTTTCCAAAGGCGTAATTTCATGAAGGTTTCGGAATGTCGATTCTTAGACCGGAACAGCTACACGCTGAATTTCTGTGATAAGATTAGAAACCGTACGCATGTCTCTGAGCTAGTACATGCTATTGTATAAATATATAGATACATGGAACACGTTAACATACCTTTCGCAAGAACACAGTCGCTTCAGTATTTGGCAATTATACTTATCATCAACAATAAAACGTTTAGTTCTCTTAATGAAGTACTTTCAATTGTACATATCATGTACTGACATTTGCGAAAAAAAGTTCTCGGGGAGGGATTTAGAGAGATCATCTTTAACTGGAAGGCAAGAAAATTGATGTAGAGTTACTCTTTGTGAACTGTATTAGTTCAATTTGCCCATCAGTTCAAATTACAGTAAAAGTTATTTCTGAATGATGACTATTTCCAAAATCTCAACCATGTTAAGCTATTTACAGTTATCAAAGGAAACAGTTTGACAGTCGTCTTTGTTTGCAAGCGAGGGCTTTACAAATACTTGCAGATTTCCGGGATCACTGAAACGGCATTTGAAGTTTGGGCTAGTAGTATGTCTGTCTACCTACAGGGAACGATGAATAAGTATTTTATCGTTTTCGCTACTCTGTTCTTGAGTGTTGGTAAAGGAATCATCTGTCGGGTCTATCGACGTGACCTTATCGAACCTGCTGGAAAGGAAAATTTAATTGGTAAGATTATTGTTTGAAATCTTTGACGTTTTCAATTATTACGTGAATATTTGATGTTTATTCGTCGATTTCCAGTTTGTCACTGCCTACGTCATAGTCTCTGGTGGATGAACTGTGCCCATATCATGGCAATTTCCATGTTTATCGTTGTTCAAGTTTTACTCACTTTGATGATATTACTCTAACATTTAGCAGCCTTTGCGCCTTGAATTCAGCGTGCATCGACCGTCAACGCCACTATCATTTGTTTCATTTCTTACGCAGTGAATCAACACAGATAGGTCAAAAGCAATTTGTTTGGACAAGCCTTAACGACATTAAACGCTTACATTGTGTATAAATATATGATTGACACCTGTCACTTTTTAATGAAAGTCAAATATTTCAATCTCTCAAGTACGGTAGATTTCACTAAATTGATCCTACAAGCTGCGATAAATCTTTCCATCGCTATTTTGTGCCCATTTTTACAGCATACTAATTATTGCAATAGCCTGAGTCAATTATAAAAAAAATTACACACTGAAAAAAAATATGAATAATACATCTCTAATTTGCCCTGGCAATGCGTTTTCACTGTTTTTAAAGGTAATATATTTACTAATACGGCACCATAATTTGTTGGTCTCCTGTTAACAATCATTTCAGAAAGTACACACATAAAAATGTTGCATTGAAAAATGTTTCCATTTCCTGCGCCGAGAGAAGTAAGTGACATATATTTGCCTATCTCTGATAAAAATACATTTCCTTTCCGTTTAACGCCTTTGACAGCAAATAATTGCAGGCCCTTACTTTTTTGTTGATTAAATCGTCAGACACGTGATCCTTTGTTGTACTTGAGAAATAAATTTTGCAAGAGGGGAAAGTTTGGTTTCTTTTCAGGATTGGTGGTCACAATTTACATTATTTGCTGCTCCAACAAGTTTTGCAAACTCAGTTCCAGGCTTTCCATGAAATAATAGTATGACACATACCTTTAGTGTCATGCTTTTCGTTATCAATTTATTGCATACTCGCTCGAAAATGTTGAAGCCGTAGTTTGCAATTCTGCTGCTCTTCTTGTTATATTGAAGTAGAATGCGCCTCGGGGACAGATATTCAGACTTCCATATATTTCCAATATTTCATCTGGTCTACATCTTGTAGGGGCTCATTTTAAAGCTAATATTCAGAAAGTAAAGTTTTCACTGTCTTAATTGAATGAAAATTGAAAATTTGAGTTTCGCTATTGAGTGACACAGGGTTGGTTGCCATTTTGAATTTTAAATATCTGGAAATGCCCAATACGCGCCCTGTTTTATTCCTTTATAGTCGTCAGAGCAAGGAATTGTTGGAAATACGCGCTGATGAGAACTCTGCGGTGGATAATGGCGTTTCTCTAGTGCCATATCTTAGGTTTACAGGCGCATAAATACAAAATTATTTTTAAAACAACTGTTTGTATGCTAGTGATTATTAATAATTCTTGGCTTCAGAATTTTTTCAAATCATACCGTTCGCCATTAATCGACTATGAGAGTTCGGTACGCTTGAACTCCTTAGGTACACTTCAATTGTGATTAACTGTCTTTAATGAGAACTGCTACACAGAATTTGATGAGATTTGTTACAAATGTTCATCACACAAAGTTTTATCCGCTATGAAAAATATAAAGGTCTGATCTATTTTGAATATTTGATGAAATTACCTATTTAGAAATATATATATCTCAATTGCTTCAATCAAAATTGACAAAACATTGCACGTACATTGAAGATTCTATGATTTAACATTACTGAAAATAATTAAGCACTTTTACTTCAGCTAATTCCTAATTTGCATATTTCATGAAATTTCCTAATTAGGGTTACATATATTAATTTATGTACATTGCATATGCTATGTAGATCATTATAGAAAATCACTAAGAATTTTTTCAGCCAATTCCTAAATTGCATATTTAATGAACTTTCCTAATTAGGTTAATATATCTTGATTGCCTCGAACAAAGTTCACAAAACATGTAATGTACATTGAAGATACTATGATAGAACATTAGTGAAAATAATTGAGCATTTTTACTTCAGCCAATTCTAATTTGCATATTTAATGAACTTTCCTAATTACTGATGTATACTTGGATTTACTTGATCAAATTCGGTGAAACATGTTATGTACATTGAACATACTAGGTTAAAAATATTGTAAGTCATTACGTATTTTTACTTCAGTCAAATCCTAATTTGCTTAATTTATTAATTTTCCTACTTATACCTCGATTAACTTGATTAAAGTTATCGAATCATGCTATGTACATTGATGATACTAGGTTAAAAAAATATTGAATGTCATTTAGCATTTTCCCTCCAGCTGATCACTAATTTGCATATTGAACAAAATTTCCAAATAAGGGATATATATCTTGATTGGCATGATCAAGGTTGACAAACTTGTTATTTCTATTTGAGATATACTGATATAAAAATCATGAAATTATTTTTTTTTACAGAATTAGACTTATCTGGATGGACATGACCAAAGTTGACAAAACTTTAAATAACTTTCAAATTAGCGATATAAGACTAGAAGGACCTTAAAAAGTTGTTAAAACTTGCTATATATATTGATTAGACAATTATGTTTTATGAAAGATATTCTGCATTTGCATGTCAGCTTATTTGTACTTTGTACAATTATCTGATGACCTTTCCCTCTTTGGGATATAGCTTGAAGGACTTGACCAAAGGCAATAACATTTGCTATATTAGAGTGCCGATACATTGAGAGTAGTCAAAGAAATTTATTATTTTTATTTCAGCTAAAATTTCATGTTTCTATACGTAATGACCTTGTAATTAATCTGTGGTGAATATTGTTCATAATGTTGATCATAATACTTTCAATGATGTTGCAAACATGCGGAAAAAGTTTAAATTTACAGACAAATGTAATATACTGAAGCATGTGAGCATTTTCAGTTTATATCTGGTTGAAGTTAAATTGCATGTATTCTCTGTTATACAAAGTCATCAGATCATCTAAGGTTGCGGTAGTGCACAGTGCATTCTGGTTTGAGTGAGGTGTAGTGAGGTATATCGTAATGGTCAATTTAAGTAAACAAACTTATTTCCGGCCCGAAGTTGCTCTTTTCGTATTACAGATATCTAAAATGACCGTTTAACTTTTCATTGTAATTTTCATAATATAAAGCTGATATAAGTGACTATTCATAATAGTCATTGGTTTTCAATTTATTCAGGATTACGGTTAAAGGGATACCAACATTATGTTGTAAGGAGAGGAGACGACGAAGATGCATTTGGATCAGAATTTTCATTTGGATCTGGTAAGAGAGAGAGAGAGAGAGAGAGAGAGAGAGAGAGAGAGAGAGAGAGAGAGAGAGAGAGAGAGAGAGAGAGAGAGAGAGAGAGAGAGAGAGACAGAGAGACAGAGAGAGAGAGAGAGACAGAGACAGAGACAGAGAGACAGAGACGCTTCTGGTATTGGCCAAGTTCATCATTAAATTGACCTTGCCTGAAAATTTTGTTTCGTAAGCAAGTAAATATAAATACAACAGTGTATTTTAAGTGTCTTCTGCACAATCCTCATCATCGCAGAGATCGTTTATTCCCCGAGAGTGTCACAATATGGTTACCAGCAAATATTGCAGCCACTTAAGACATCGTGAAATTTCTTGCAATGTGCGCAGATGATCTCTTCACAACCTACCCTTCTTTCATTTAGGGGGAATCCTTATCCAAATTCTGAAAAGCTGTTGTTCCGTGTTGCAAATTTTCGTGGTCTGGTTGAGTCTGGCCATAATTGTGAAACTGAAAAATAATGAGCAGGCTTGCATGATTTTAAGTAAGATTATTTCGGCAGTGTTTGAAAGACGCAATTTCACGACAGACCTAGTTCACAAACGTAAAACCATTGCTAAGAAAACATTATTATTTACTTATATTATTCCAATTTCTTAGGGATGGACTTCACGACAACTTTATCTGCAACATCCATAGAAGATGAGAGTATGACTGAACCTGCAACACAAGGAAAATGCCCTGAGGCAAAATCAAATGGCGCAAGTATGAATCAGCCATTCTTTGAAAAACTTTCATGAAATGAATGAATGAATGAATGAATGAATGAATGAATGAATGAATGAATGAATGAATGAATGAATGAATGAATGAATGAATAAATGAATGAATGAATGAATAAATGAATGAATGAATGAATGAAGTCATATGACATATGACAGACTGAGTGGCTGACAGACTGACTGACTGAATGAGTGAGTGAGTAAATAAACAATTCAATCAATCAATCAATTAATCAATGCAACCATATAAGACAGTCAAACAGAACACATGCGAATTCGAATGCGAATGCGAATCATACATTTATGCACCATTCATTAGATATCATTATGCCCACGACATTAAGCACGTGCAGTCATTAAAAGTGTTGCTTTATCCAGCTTTTGTCTGGAAAATGATAATTGAAATAATTTTAAACTTATTTGGTCAAAAATATCCGTTTTAATTATTAGAGTTATTACAGTATACCCAAATCTATTTTCATTATATTACTATATATAACATGATGCCATTAGTGATAGAATAGTAGTTTTAATCATTTCTGTTTCAATTGTAATTTACAGCAGACAGAAACAACGTGAAATACATATAACTTCTTTCAAAGAAGCAATTTCTGTGTCATCTTTATCTGAAAAAATGGATTATTACAATTGAAAACGCCTTAAATCATTTAATTAGTCAAAATTAACACAAATCAACGCAACAATAGGAATTTAAGACTTCGACTGTATTGTGCTTTGATTTTTCGTTATTGTATATATGTTGTTGTTTGTGCTGTTGTTTGTTGTGGTGATAATGATGATTATATTAATAAGGATGACACTGTAATATCAGTCATTGATTATATATTAAAATATTTATCAATTATTTATCTGTGAAAACGTCTTACTTACATTTCAATGGCTATACGATCAACTCACTCATTGTTTTGTTTATCTCACATGTACTTCCAGTTGAAAGTCTTGCAGCCATTTCAGCGTGCCTCCTCGTCATAAATATAATATTACTTGTTATGCTCCACCGTCTGTATCACATGTAAGTACAATAAAGTAAAATCGCTATCTGTATATCGCTATATATATATCGCTATATTACAAAGTAACTGAACTATGAAATACCATCTGCTCGATGTATTTTTCTAGATCTAATTTGTATCACTTTAATAATATGAAATCTATAGACACAATAATTTGCATGTTGTTTGCTTACATTATAATATAAAATGCATGTTCTTTTTCTTCCGTTGCACCTGTAGAAAAATGTCGCCACCAAGTGGCGGTAATGGTAACAAAAAGTCGACTTACAAAGGGAAAGGCATGGAAATGAATAAAATGCCACAAAACGCGTACGAAGTCGCCAAGGAGAATACCGTGACTGGTAAGGATAACGATTCTTCTACATACGAAGAACTTCAGAGCCCCAACGCAGCTGCAGACGAGAGAAGGGATGAACGGGAGGAAGAACATATAAACACCGACATTTATGAGGACGTGGAAGACGACAATGACGATGAAATGGTGTATCAAAATGTCTGAATGTGCTTACGTTTCAAAATTTAAAGTATTCAACGCAACATTATTTGAATAACAAAAGCTACTGACTATATAATGACATATTTTCAAAATGCGTCGCTAATAAAGGGGTGTTTCTCCATCAATCGTCCTCCCCAGGCTCGAAAATAAATGATTTTATTCATACGTAACCTTAGAAACAGGCAAATGACTTATTCCCTCTAGTTGTGCTTTTGCAACTACCTTGTATTACTCTTATTCTACCACTGAATTGTAAGTTCCGAGATTCGAATTCTTTTTCTGGTTTCCTAAGAAGATAAGGTTGGCATTCTATTTGAATACCGGAGTGGTGCTTGCTTAGCTTTGATCTTTGACTTTGACACATGCAAAGAGTTTGTAATCGACTTGCCTGTAAACGCAGTCTTATGCGCTGACAGAGAACCGTGGTAGTTTTTAGCAAACTTGGACATTGTGACATTATTCATTGCTACAAATTGGCACAAATTTTCCTTTACAACAACGCTTAAAGTTCAAAATTGCCGTTGAAAACGCTGGTTCGAAATTTAAATAGTTAGTAAAGCTGACATTAATGAATTAGAAGTCAATGGTTAGTTTTTTTAAAATCCTCATTCTCGAAGCGAGTACGGTAACCTAAAAGCAATTTATTAAGTAAGTGACAATGTTGTCTGCACAACTTCTCCGTCTTATTTAAAGTGTAATTATATTCTTGATTGCTTTGTAATGTATGCGAGTCTTACTATTGCTCTTTGTAAACGGCGAATTGTATTTTCACATGCGCTTTTCTGTGGTCACTATAAAAACCAACAGACTATGTCTCGATGTTATTATTCATAGCACTGACTTCGTTTTTGCAACCCCCCCCCCCGCCCATCTATACCTGTTGGCACATATGTTTTGGAGAAAAGGCCAGATTACCATTTTTAAGAAAGATTTCAATTTATTCGAAATATGAATCATTACTGTAGTTTATATTCAAAATTGTCCTGGAGAGGTAGGGCTGTATTCAAAAAACCATGGTGAGAGGGGCTAGGGAAATTTGGAGGATTCGAAAATACTGGGGGTAGAAGGGGGAACTTGAAAGTTTTGCTAGGCCTATTGGGACCTGAAAATATTTTGGTTCCCAACATTTCTAAATCATTGATTGTTTCTCATGTTAATAATTATTTAGCAAAAATCTATGACCATTTTGTCGCATTTTGTTACTTTTATCTAAAAAAGTCCAAAATGTATGAATGCCATTAAATTTTGGTAAAAAGAACAAGTTTCCATGTAACAGGGTAGAAGCTGCAGCGGTTGATAACTTTTCAATATTTCTATGCAGTGTATCGCTGTCACTCTACAGCATTGCGAAAGACATAATATTCAGTTTGTCAACAAACCCTATATACATGTATATAAATATTGGTGATAATTTAATTAAAGTCCAGACAACATGAAGTCATTTGTCACTTATACAAATGCATGATACACGAATACATGCTGTGTTGGCAAGCTGAATTCTGTACAACTCAACGTATTGTAGGGAGTAAAACAAGAACTCGGCTATATAAAGTGAACATAAATATTGTCAAAATTATCAAAGGTATTACAGCTATTGCCCTGCTTCTGCCTACGGGAAGTGTCACTGTCACTGCGTGCCTGCAGTGACAGTGATACTGTAGCTCTGACTCTGATGCAGTTTAAGAAGAGTTTGGGTCATATGACGCTCATGACAGTGAAACATATTTGTACACAAGATCAGGCCAGTCAGCAACACAGGGAAGGCCAGGAGACCTGACAGTTACTTGACAGTTAACAAATATTTTTTCGGTGGGTCACTTTGCTCAGTTTTTAACGATTTGGCAAAATGTAACCATGAATTCACAATTTGCATATTCTCTCATGATTGTCACTATGTGTGCTCTACGCTGGTACCGTTTACCAGGCCAGAGTTGGATAAACTCAATTAAGTTTAGACTGAGAGATCCAAACAGTCCACTGATGCATTACAAAATGAACCAATTAAAGAACTTGCCTTTGGGGTATGGCTCTATAACTACTGATAAGAGGAAGTGTCGAACATCTGTGAGCAGAACTACGCAACTCATATTTTTCTCTGCGTGCATTTCTAATAAATATATGTGGCTCTGTGATAATTGAGGGGAGACTGGAAAAAAATTGATCGTATGGAACGGAAGACTTGAAAATGTTTTGTAGGTATTTAGGGGGATCTAAAAATAGATTTCAGTCGCGATTCATCAAACCCCAATTCTCACCGTTTTTGAATAGGCAGGGGAGCATTACAAATATACATGATTTACGGTCTATATATTGAAATATAATCTTGTTTTGAATACAGTAACTTCTACACAGTTTTTTTAATTGATAACGAAACTTAGTTCTTTAACATGTCAATTTCTTCACTGATTTCAAGCGATGTTTCACTGGCTAAATTCTTATAAAGAATCCCAAAGCTATCTATATCCTCACAACAATTAATTGAAAAGACGAGAGAGAGAGAGAGAGAGAGAGAGAGAGAGAGAGAGAGAGAGAGAGAGAGAGGAGAGAGGAGAGAGAGAGAGAGAGAGAGAGAGAGAGAGAGAGAGAGACTTGTCTGTAACTGAAGTTGAAATCTAATGAGAGGACTCCTGTAATTTCATGATTTCCGGACACGTTTGCCATTTCGTTATTGACGATGTGTTTGGCACGGCCTTTATTCAAGTATTCTCATTAGGATAGGCTCTCTCTCCTCCATTTCGTGTAATGTTACTTTCCACGATAAGGTGTCGATTAATAGCAAAAGAGACAGCATTTGCCACCTGACATTTAGTAACGACGCTAGTCGCTTTAGTCCAATCAGAGAGACGCAAGGGCACACCTAACGAATCGATAAAATATAATGTAGAAAATGCTGAAGTGATATCTTAATGATCCTTGTAATGGCCAAACTTTCACTTACAGCCAAGTGGATAACATCGACATTGCTTCTTCACTGTCAGAGATAACATGTACGATATTGTGAAACTAAAACAATATTGAATGACCAATGAAATTTTGGAAGACTTGTTCCAGTTTTCACATAGACAAGTGTCGACACCATAGCAAGACATGACAGGCTGACGTTTCCAAGTTCTGGTACCTTTCTTCTGATCCAAGACAAAGGATTTGCAAACTTGAACGGAACATGGCCAGTAAATTGATCTTTATACTATGCTTATGGTGTACAGATCGTTCTATCATTGGTATGTATGTCATCGCTCTTCGGTTATAGCTTCATTGGATTTAACTTTTAAAATATTTAAAAAGATTTTATTCGCATGTATAACAAAGCATCTTGTGCTTTTCCGACTATCCTGATGTCGAAATGCTCAGCATCCAACATGCAAATACGCCAGCCTGTGTGTGGGCAGTTTCCGACGTTATTTTGAACCGAATCAATTAAAGCAAATAACGAGGATTAATTTATCTAACAGTGAACCAAAACAACAGATACAAATATAGTGTTTGCAATGCTAATATTACCGTGAAGGAAAAGAAACTGATTTAGTGTCATTGATATATCATCAAAAAGGTCATTTTAATAAACACATTAAGCGTTGGGTGGAATGATGTCAATATGCTATGGCAACTAACTTCGTGTGGTATCGTGAATGCGCTATTCTGTTGATGATATGCCATTTGAATTTTTTCTCTTGATAGGCGTCATTGCGTTGAAACAAAATGAGGATGAATTTAGTGGGTCCGGTGATGACGTTCATAGTTGCCTCGGTAAAGTGTGTCTGAATGGCGGAACTTGCATAGAGAGCTATGATAACGACGATGAGGACCTTTATTTTGAGCAAACGACCTTCTGCTCATGTGCATCGGGGTATACAGGAGAAGATTGTGGGATTTCAGGTTAGCACATGAGGAGTTTACTAATTTACGTGTTAAATTAGGCGATATCGTGATACTCCCCCCCCCATTGTCTTACATTAGAACGCAAATCATGAAGTCACGTGTCAAGTACTCACAGTATATAGCATTACATCATCTGATGATTGTAGTGACGATTGGCACATAACCCATGTAGGACATAACGTTTGTGCATAAAACTCAACTCCCTGCAATTATCAATATATGCATACCTACCTACCTACCTACCTACCTACATGTACATATTTATTTGTGCTTAAATGCTCCCGTAAATGTATGCAGATGCATAGATCCGGTAGAGTATTGCTCGTTCGTTCCATGCATATTAATCAAAACGTCACATATATCATCTTCGGAAAACTGAGTGCCATTTCCGAATTTATAAATCAACAGATACGATAACCGATACAACTGGGAAGATTGGAAGTGAGAGTACAACAGAAAGTATAGATATGGAAGTGAGCGAGAACGAACTCTGTGTTGATAAGGCTATAGGTATATTGATGTCTCGTATGATTTGTTTAGCAAATCTTGAAATAACTCACAGAATACTTGGAATTGGAAAAAATACATTGATGAAAAAATGTGAATTTCATGGTTTTTATGGACAAGGTGCAAAAGCACTTTTGTGATAAACTATAATTTAGTGATTTGATTAAAGACTATTGCCTGCAAAGTTCAACGAGAACATCATCGGGGAACCCGACATTGTTTTGATAAAATGGAATACATAATGTGCTTTTCCATACTCACGTGAGAACACAATAATGACAATACCATCGTCTTGGCACAAAACATTCCGTATTAACTTATCGCAACATATAAATGTACGTTGGATGTAATCTACTTTTCATTTATATTACATGCATATTTTAGGAATCGTTATCGGAGTCGCTGGATGGTGTCTCCTGATTGGTAATATTGTACTCACTGCTGTGGCGATTTTGCTATGTCAAAGGTACGTCACGTGACCTTCAGAAGCGAATTTTATAATCCTCTGATTTTGCTTTTCTGTCGTTGCTTATGTGTGTTTCTTTTTATTGTATGGTAGTTAGTATGTATATCTACTCTTTTCGTATTTTTAAAGGTGATCTTATAATTATCACCTGTATTAATTCTTGCTCGAATCTGTGCTGAAATCCGTCACCTTAAATGAACGAGATTATATTTTGAAATCACATTTGCGAAGGCTGTGTGATGAACGGAAATTTGTATTGCAATGATTATGTATCACATCATAGTATAATTGTGCATTCGAAATGAATTAAATTCCAACTACTCAAGCACATCGTATAGAAGTTGGAAATAAATAGATTAAAATGTTGAAACAGATATAAACATACTCTTGTCACGGTCTAAACATGATCGAAACACAATATTCTTCTTCCGTCTCTCAGAAAACATGTTAAAAAAGGTGACCTGAAAAATAACAACGAAGGAGTACAATCATCGAAGTTTCTGGATAACACTTATGATACTGTCGATCAGATGAATACCGAACGTGCCGTACCTCAGCATGCAATTTACATGGACATGGCAGCCAGCCCTGTTGACCCCGTGGGTCATAATGGTATTCGAGACTTATACTATGACTTTGGACGCGCGACTTATGAGAAGGTCATGGAAAACGACGATGAACCTCCGATTTACATGTGTATCCAGTAACAGTGACGTCAGGATAAAATGAATTAGCGAACACGAATCATTTATACTTTTGTGTCATTAAAGTCACAATAGTTGCGAATGTGTAAACCAGTCTCAAAATATCTTGAGTTTTCTAAGAAATTTCTTTGTATAAGACACATTATAGACTGAAAAAGTGTATCACAAGTGTCAAAAGTGACATGTAAATTCAAACGTTTTAACATCATTTTAGATTTCCAGCCATTTTCGAAAACTAATCATGTGACCGAGAAAATAAATATTACAACAGAAAAATGTTGGTCATCGTCTGTTGTGCCATCAAGTAAATGGTACCATACTTGTTTCTTGTACTAGCACGATTGTATGTGCTGGAAATACAGCATTTTGTGTACTTTTCCTTGGGGGCGCAATTTTATTAGCGCGGCACCCCTTTATTATTTAACCCGTTTTTACGTGTAGGTATGGTCCAAATCAGCGAGCAGTAACACTTCTATAAACCTCCTTCAGTTAGCACGGTCATAAGATTCAACTTGGCTAGAAAATAAAATCATTAAAATAATGCATAAAATTCCCAGCTATTGTGGCTTCAAATACGCTGTTCATTCATGCTGTATCTCAGATTGTCTCATCAAAGTTTGCTGCAATGTGTTTGGTCACATATTACGACACCGTAGAACATTTAAAGTGGCCAAAGCTGGCCATCATTTTTTTTGTATTCAAGCATGTTATGAAATAAGTAATTTTATCAGAATAAAAATGCTATCGATACAGCGCCATCTACGTTGGAAGTCAAGCATTCCAGTCGTTCTCCTTCATCCGAGTATCAAACACACTAACTTCCTCTGCTACTACATCACTTGACCATAACTGCATTTTTGTATGTATCGTGGCCCCCACCAGATTGGGCAAGATTAAATGAGTTGCCTATGTAGTTAAAATTATTTGTTAATCAGACACCCATTTTGTTGCTCATTTCAAGTATTTCACAGTTATAATCAGGATAATTATTGCTTGGGAATAAGTTTTGTGCAACACTGTTTTTGGGCCACCAATTCTGGAGCCTATTCGATGTTTTTCACTCAGTGAAATACATCAAGTAGGCTGTACCAGTTGATGAAAGTTGTTTTGTAAGTAGGGTAATTGTCTGGCATACATTCAGCATCACTGTCTATTGATCTCCAATTCTGAGGCATTCAATGCGTAATTCACAATTTATGAATCGTCACGTTTGTTGCCTATGTGATGTAATTAACAGTTACAGTTTATCATTAAATAGTCACCCATTGTGTGGCCAATTTCACCCATAAGAACATGAGTTCGGTATTTATTGTTGTGGTCATTGTCAGCAACTAGTCATTGCATTTGATAAATACATATTTCTTAGAGTTAGCTCAGTCTTGCCTTGCCCTGCCAAGATACAATGCGTGTCATCAACCTAACCCCTCCACAACTGCAACTTTCAGTCGTTCAATAGTAAAATTACCTTGTTGGTCAAGACAATGCTGACGGACAACATATTAAACCTCGATTAGAGACAGATTTGTTCTTTTACTGTACTGTAGCTTGGGCTCAGATTTTTGAAAGGTGACGGCATTTATATACCTTTTAAAAGTACACTGTCGCCACAGAGAGCACAAATTCACCAAACAAGTAACCATATCTCCCCCTTCCCCTCCCTTCTTCTCTCTCTCCCTCTGTCTGTCTGTCTGTATCTCTGTCTATCTGCCTGCCTGCCTGTCTGTCTATCTGACTGACTGTCTGTCTGTCTGTCTGTCTGTCTGTCTGTCTGTCTGTCTCTCTCTCTGTCTGTCTGTCTGTCTGACTGACTGACTGTCTGTCTGTCTGTCTGTCTGTCTGTCTGTCTGTCTGTCTGTCTGTCTCTGTCTATCTGCCTGCCTGCCTGCCTGCTGTCTGTCTGTCTGTCTGTCGTCTGTCTGTCTGTCTGTCTGTCTCTATCTCTCTCTCTCTGTCTCTCTGTCTCTGTCTCTGTCTCTGTCTCTCTCTGTCTCTCTCTCTGTCTCTCTCTGTCTCTCTCTCTCTGTCTCTGTCTCTGTCTCTCTCTCTGTCTCTCTCTCTCTCTCTCTCTCTCTCTCTCTCTCTCTCTCTCTCTCTCTCTCTCTCTCTCTCTCTTGTTACCTCCTTAAAATATAATCAAATAGCTACACGAAAGGCTTTCACCATATCACGGCTGTATCATTTCGGTACTAACATGAGTAGCAACCGCAAATATTTCACGCTAACATGCTTAGCACATAAAATTTATGTCTCAGACTGACATTCGTTGTTTTATGGAGCCTTTAAAATCGCCTAATCACAGTGACAGTCCTGCCCGAACAGAGAATTACGTTTTATGTGGCAAATATAAGAGTTCCGTTTGAAACGGTTACCTAATTTATGGCGATAATAAACAGTTTGAGATGGTCTACAAGAACCACACTTAAGATCAATCCCCGCTCCTGGATGCATACTGTTCGTTCTGGTTCCTGTGAATTAAAATGTCTCATATCGCGAAGTGTATTAATAATACCTCTTACTGACCACGAATATATAAGCAGTACGTATACTGTACTGCTTCCCTGTCAGTCAATAAAATGTTAATATAAGGGCGAAACAAAAACAATATATAATGACCAGAGTATAAATTTAGTAACTTATTCCTGTTTCGAAAGAAACTCGTGACGACAACATCATCGGCAAAAGTCGAATCGTTCAGTGGATACTCAATACATTTCCATGGCTGTCAGTTTTTTGGGGGAATTAGTTGTTTAAGCGATAACTCTTGATATGTAGACTTTTGCAGCAGGAAAACGTTGTGAACTCAGGCTAGCGCCGCAATGTCCGACCCAACGAAGGTGTTCGTAAAGACTAATT
This sequence comes from Ptychodera flava, assembly GCF_041260155.1. Taxonomy (NCBI): domain Eukaryota; kingdom Metazoa; phylum Hemichordata; class Enteropneusta; family Ptychoderidae; genus Ptychodera; species Ptychodera flava. The sequence goes on from NC_091932.1 coordinate 23,174,970, forward strand.
TGAACATTGCCGCGATACTGATCTTTATACTGACGTTATGGTGTATGAATCATTCGATTACTGGTATGTATAGACCGCTCTCTTGTCAACGTTCCCTTACCTGTAATAATTGGTGCATTGTCCATTTTCTATCAATTTGTAAAATGCATTTTCTGGTACTCCAATAATCATGATGTAGGAAAGTTTCACAGAGTCTGAATATATTGTAAACGACTCAAGTTACGTCTAGACTTCTAAAACTCGGTCTTAGAATTAAGATGGCTTTTGAGTAAAGGATTTTACCTGACTGAGATCCTAAAAGTGGCCGCTGAATTCCATTAACCTCCAAGATAACAAATTTAACGAATTCATGCTATAGATTTTGCGAGTTTTGTGCACATTGTCCCATGGCTAAATTTCTCGATGAGGCTGTATTGTTAAAGAAGTTGCGTAACACATTAAACTGCGAACTCTGAAAATGTATTTACAAGCAAAACGGGGGAAAACTTGGACAATTGCGACTCTGTTATTCATAAATAAACCATTAAGCAATATTGGTACATGATCTGGGTAGTGGCCACCATGCACATTTGCAGGTGCAACTAAATAGCATGCAGTCGTAGTCTGAATATTTATTCGAATGAAGAATTCGAGTTTCTACTTTCAGTTGAAAGCGCAAATGTCCACATCACTGCTGTCAACCTGCCACTACTTTCTCTGTCGGGTGCTGTTTCAGTGTGCTGTTGATGCGTCGTTTCTAAACTGTGTTCGTGGTAAACAACAGGCGCCACAGGGGAACTATAAATAAATAGTCAAAGAGATATTGCATTATGGTTCGACTTCCTTTCTGCTCAGCAATGTTTGATTGTGTATGTGTATAGTGTATGCATTACACTTATCAGTAGTCTGGGCGCGTCCAATACAACATAAATACATGAAAAGAGAAGCTATCATGAACGTAATCGTCGTATCCCCATCGCAGGACTGACAGTTGATATCGTGGTCGTCACATGTACGTTGTATGACCCTTCTTGAATGCCGCTCTGTGAAGCCATTGCTTTTGGAGAGTAGTGTGAAGACTTAAATTTCCTTTAAAGCATTACAATTATTGATGGAGACATCCGGGAATGTCAGAACTAGTTTGGTTCGTTTTCCTGCAGCCATTTGCCTTATGAGCATAAATCATATAAGCTGTAACTAGCGCTCATTTACCCCTGACCACCATGACTCTAGTGGTGACCTTACAGATTTAGACGAAGGAAATGTAAATATTTCCTCCTACGTATGCATTGTTAGTTTAGAACAAAATGCTATAACGCAAAAAAGTATGTAAAAGTGTATAGGTTTTTAATTACTTTGTTGTTTTAGTTAATTTTGTGCAAGGTAATGTAGTTCTCATATAGTTCAAATGCATACATTTGTCTCCGTGTGGTTCAAGTATATCAAAATACTACAGATTTCCTTAGTTATTGTTTGGTTTTGATTTACTTCATTTCGTCGACCTGGTCAACCACTAGGGTAACTTGTGACAGTTTCGTGCATTTATTGGCAGTTGTTGCCATGTGTCACATAGTTTTCTGTCGAACACTAGATATTAAACTCATATAAGTAAATTATAACCATAGTACAGGTTAACAAGTTTCGGATTCCCCTTTTGTAAAGGTTTGCCAACAGCGTACAGATTCTCGAAGAAGTAGCGATTTACTAGTTATCAGTACACTTCTATTGTCACAGTGTAAATCAGTACTGGCTACCTTGCATGATTGCTTAGAGATTTGCCTGGTAAAGTATCCCTGATAGCAATAAGTAGCCGAAATGAAACAAGAGGCACAAGGACAAGGAGTAGTATGAATGTTTCAAACACACAAAGTAAATTTCACCGATCTTCATAATAAACTGAAAGATCCTAGATATACATGTACTTAAAACTCGTCAGTTCAGGATGTTCCTGTATGCAATGGCCATGATAAGATAAGGAGGAATCGCAATTTTTCTGACGATTTTCAAATGCAATTTTCCATGTTCTTAGGTGCCAGTGCCTTCAAAGGCGATCTTGAAGAATTGGTTGGTTCCGGCGATGGAATTGATAACTGCATTGGAAAAGTGTGTCTGAATGGCGGTACCTGCCTGGACAGCTCTAATAACGACGACCAAGACCTGTATAATGAAAGATTGCCCTTTTGCTCATGTGTTTCGGGGTACACAGGAGAAGATTGTGGAATTTCAGGCAAAAAAATGAAAAGTTTATATATAGTTTTCCGTTCCTTGAATATAATTAAACATTACATTTATTGTCTCCGGAAATAGAGTAACATTTTTTGAATTATAAATCAACAGATGCAACAACCGACATTACGGGAAAGATTGGAAGTGAAACAACAACGGAGAGCAAAGATACAGAAGTGAACGAAAGCACATTATGTCTTGATAAGGAAATAGGTAGGGCCTATTGGTGCACTTTTCGTCAATGTCTGTCTTACAAATATCTTAACAAATACTAGGCGATATAGTGAAATTAAATTACGTCTGTGGTAAATAATAATGCCATATACCCAGAGGAAGTCTCCATAAAAATTATCTGAGATTCATATATTATTCATTTCTACTTATAAGAGAACGAGGGAATTACAGGAAAAATGCAGTGATCTGGGGACTACAGGCTGCCGTCCTAAATAAGTGCACCATCTAATTGTGAGTGTGTAATTTACGTTTCATTAATTTTGTTTTTTACCTGTAGGGATCGTCATTGGGGCAGCCGGATTGTGTCTTCTGATGATTATTATTGTACTCATTATAGTCGTGGTTTTACTCTGCCAAAGGTACGTCACAAGATTTCACAAAGCGATTTATGTACCGTTGGTATTTGCTTTTGCGTGCCCATGTGTATTTCTTTCGATTATATGCTGCTTACATGTGTTTACGTACCACTTGTCAGTGATTAAAGACCGACGAATGACTTTTAATGTTTGAGATTATTTGATCTGATTTAAAATCATATTTTGTCTACTACGTTCGAATAGTAGTGCCTAACTACAATCAAAACCACACAATGGACGACAGAATCAAGAAATTCTGATCGATACAAGTAACAATATTAATCACATGTTCTGTAGATCGAGGGCTTTACGATGAAGAAAGATTTGCAAGCAGCGATGATAATGCAAAACAGAATATTGTGCAATTAACATGTACGCATAAAGAGAAATATTGGGAAATACTGAATCCCAAAGTTTTGGAGATCATCTAGCCGGAGTTTAAACATTGGTGAAACCAGTTTTTCTTCCATTTTTACAGAAAAAGAGTCCAGGAACGTAAAACCGAAATCTGTACGAAAGCGTACGATCGTCTTGGTTTCCGAATAACACTTACGAATCTGCCGATCAGGTGAATGCCGAATGCGTCGTATCTGTAGTTCCCATGGAAATGACAGTCAATACTAACTTGGACCCTTCGGGCCATAATGGTATTCGAGACTATGACTTCGGACGAGCGACCTATGAGAAGATCAGAGAAAACAACGGCGCACCTCACATTTACATGCATTTGCAACGTCAATGACGTAAGAAAATGCGATGGAAATTAAAATCGATGAGCGAACATCAATTAATAATTAGCTTTGCTGCGTTATGTACACTGTATTGATATCTTATGTCTCAAATTGTCCCCGTCAAGTCTAGTAGTAATCTGTTTATTGAAAATCGTCACGTGATAGTTAAGAACAATACAAATAAACTAACTCGTTTTTGTGTATCAGATACATCTTTCACATGATGAATTCATCTGGTAAACTTTGATGTACCATCAACTATCTATGAATTTGATAAAATTACGATCTACAGTGTAGCTAGATCATATTCTTCGCTGGCTAGTATACATCATGATTACAATTCCGGTATTCATTCAAAAAACATCGTAATAGCGTTCAATGTCTACTCCACACTTACGTCTATTTTACGAAGAGTCATTAAATAGAAAACACAGGATGTTTATAAGTTATTAATAATCGTGAGTTAGGTCTTACTTTTGTTCGTTGTCTTTTTTCGCTTGAAGAATGTTTCAATCTGCAACTTCTGGAGTACTAATGATATCAACATGTCTACATTGTAGATTATATTCGTCCTTTTGTAATTAACATTAATGTTGAGTTGCCACGCCCTTTTTATACATTTTATAGACTCATACTTTGACGATATTTCACCACAAAGCAACAAATATCTGAGCGCCCAGGAATTGAATCTTACGCATTACGCCTGTAGTCCTTCCTCTTTGGAATAAAGTTATATCGTTGAAATTGACAAAATTCTTCGCTAGTCTCTGCTTTGTCTGATATCTTGGTAACCTCAACAGTCATGCTTTATATTCCCCAACGGAAGAGTATAGAAACACAAAACAGTTCCGAGTGTCAAATATACCTTAGTGGCGATGGTTTGTTTTCGGTTTCTACTCAAAACATGGTCATAACACCATCTAATGCTCAATGTATTACTTGTGAGGATGTATAAAAAGTAGGTATACGTATGTCGTTGGACAACGGTACAGTGACATACCCTAACTTTCGTTGGATATTAACAAAATGCCCAAATTAATTAACTGAATGTATTTTTCGATATATGTTGTACAGCTGGCTAAAAGCCTAAAATGTGCTTCACGAAAACATCTCGTAGATCTACCATTTGTGATGTATTGTTGTACAGGGTACAGTTACTCAGTGCGTTTCAGTAATCCAACTTTGCAAGCTACACCACTGACATGACAGGTAACCTAGACAGATGTAGATAATTCTTTGATAAATATTTAAGTCATAACCCCGCTACAGGCGGCTATACACGATGTTTTGGTAGAATTCGCGACATTTGGCACTCGCCTATTGGCTTGTTTTATATGTCGTGAGTTCTACCAAAACACAATGTTTACCCGACTGCGGCGGGTACGTTATTGCTATTTTATTTTATAACACACCACATGCTCATACCGTGTCGCGATTGGCCAGAATACGTCACGTGACGAGAAAATGGATACGTCTAGTCCCAAAAAGTGACGTCAGAGGGCATTTTTTGAAACACTATTTCCCTAGAGAAATATTTTGACCAAATTTGGAAGTGTCCTGTCACGTGACAGTAGTGTCGTCTGCAGCTTTGCAATAATGGCGGGTGACTAGAACGTGATGTGCGCCCGGGATGAGCGGCGAGCCTTTCTCTGAAACAGATAGATTTTCATTCCAACAGCGTAAAACCTTGAACAGCTCATCGACGAAAAGATTCAAGTGTAACCAAGGATGTTGCTAGGTATGGTTAGAAATATTTTTGGAAGAAAGTGACACGATGTACTTCTGTAACTTGAACCGCTATGGATTATCGCCAAGTAAACTTATGATGGATTGCTGAAGTGCAAAATTTAGCACATTAAAAACTATAACATAATAAAACATGAGCGTGTGGTGTGTTACAAAACACCTATAACCTGGTCTTTATTCAGGCTATAGCGCTCGTTTATTACCCCTCGTGGCCGTGCGTTACCAGAAACACGTCACAATACCCCTCGGCCTACGGCCTCGGGGAATAGCGATGTGTTTCTGGTAACGAACGGCCATTCGGGGTAATAGACGGGCGCTATACCCCTAATGACCAGGTAATAGGTGTTTATTATCAACTTATGTGTCTCTGTCGTCGCATTGGGGTATTCTCGTCACTTTAGGCCCCAAATGTAGAAAACGGAAGTCTGAGAGATCGAACGTCGGAAATTCAAGGTCCGAGACCGAGCATTTTTGTTGGTATACTCGCTAACAGTTAAACAGTTGAATTCTCGTCCTTTAAAAGTTCACTCTTGAAGAGAGGTCTTCCTGGGTATTAGTTGCAAATCAGCACGTCTGTACTTGAACTAGGACAGATGTTACATTTAGGAAACTTTTCTCTGTCCGCTCATTACAATACTCGGCCATGATTGATGGCAGTGAAGCAGGCAACAGAAAGTGACAGTGTAAGTATGACGAAGTGCCAACAGTAGAGTGAGGCATTTCTAAAACGATGATAAAAAGTCTACAGCAGTGTTAATGGTTGATCCGTTTCACAAAGTTCATCCGAGAGAAAAATTCCATTATCATATACATTAAGACTTAAGAAATATGCAAATGTAAAAACTGCAAATGTAAAACCAGCAATTTAGACGTAGATCAAAGAAAAGGAGAGGGAAGGAAGGGAGGAAGGGAGGGACGCAGCCCTTATCTTATGATATAAAAGGCATTGCATTCTATGCTTGTATCGTCTTGGTTACTTTCGTCTTCTGCCTGAGACAACATTGATGCCATGGCGACTTTAGCTCAACATTGGGCCCGGACGCCGTACCCATGTTGTTGTCGTGTAAGCCTTAATTGAAGTTTAGGCAGTCGAGTCCAGAAATACGAATACGAACGTAAAAGCCAGTAACCTAACAAATACCAATGGGTTTACTGTTTATAATTTATGACCGATTCAATTGCGGGGCGGATTCAAGCGGCCATGTTGCTCGTTAAAGTTGAAAATCACATCGATTGGGGACTCAGGACACGGAACAGTTCAGACGCATCATAATCCATGACGTAGACGCGAGCTGTAGTGACGTAGAACGGCCAGACAATGTCAGAGACAATACTCGTGGCTTGAACATGTGACAAGCATAAAAACTGTTGACAATTGAATTTAAATCATCGATATCAACGTAGCTACATGTGGAGTGAATGACATCAGATTACGGGTCATTTCAGAATACTCAACCATTCATTCTATTTCCCTCTTCACAGGACAATGGTCATCCGGTGGTTTTAGGAGTAGACCACGAAACCTGTTACTGAACAAAACTACTTAGAATACAAAAAACGTTTTGAATATTTAGCCCTTACAATCAAACAGTTATTTAGAAGTGAATGTTGCGTTCTTGTTTCATGGAGACATAAATGATTGTTTTTGTTTGGTAATTAAATTAACAAATGACAAATGAATGCATAATTTGAATAAAAAACTGTTGATCGAACAGAAAACATGAATAAATGAATGATTTTGTGAATTGATGGTAAGACAGAGATATAGAGAACGGTCAACAAAGCTATCGTTTATTATCAACCAAGGATTAAATGAATCGTTGAATGAACCAACGAACCAACGATCAAATGAGTGAATAAAGGCAAATAATGAACCGCTTAGGATGAATCAGTAGTTCACTGCAATCATATTTCTTTGTTCAACAGAAAACTTTAACAGAACAGATATCCAAGCTTTGAACCACAAATACGCAGGACTCTGCGCTTGCGCGCCTCAATTGTAGGCATAATCAACGAATACAACGCTCCAACTTCGTCACTCAGCACACGGGTAATTTGAATTTATGTGAAATGACCAAAGATTAAATTCACTACTTGTTCCGCTTTCGACCGAAACTAGTGACGACAAGACCGTGACAAAGAAAACAATCATAGTGTTGTGGGGAATGTGACTGCGTGTCCATGATCGTCAACTATCTCAAAGACTGTAAGCTATATTTTCCATCATCTTGTGGCAATTAACTGTTAACTGTGGTTTTGTTAACTCCGGCTGGTGGGGAAATACCTGATGAAGTGACGTTCTGTTGGTGCCGAAATTCATAAGGTGGACAAGACCTTCGCAAACGTTAAAGAGAACATGACGTATAAATTAATCTTCATGGCGTTGTTATGGTTTTCAGATCAAACCATTACAGGTATGTATTTGCCACCGTAGCTTTCTGCTGTTAAAAGCGTCCATGAACAGTTAATCTTGTTTTTATCATTTTTGTAAAATACAGGTACTTGTGAAATACACGGACAGGGCTACAGTACTGCAATAATCGGATTGCACTATAGCCCCACAAGTCGTATTATTATTACTCATAGACTAAGACGGAAATAACCCTCCAAATTAAAATACGAATGTGAAAGTAATGCTTGAATAATTTGCGGAAACAACTGACTCGAAACCTTTGGATGGCGTTAAAATGGATTCCGTAATCCCTGCGATAAGTTTTGAGCGCGGCCATTTTGACCAGTCAACAGTATTTTCGCCGATTAGAATCTATTCAGTAGATTTTTGTTCTTAAAAAAAACGTATTTTTGCCGAGGTAGGCCGAGCGATTGTCCGATATTTACCCCGTACATGTACATATATATTCCCCGTTCACCTTGCTTACGCAACCAACGAATAGGGTGATTGATAACTTGACCATGGCGTATTGACATTATTCTAAAAGCAGTTCAGCTTTGATTAATGGAAACTACATCCTTTTTGCGAAAAATAACCAATTTACAATGCCATGTGATAAGTATATTAATCCCTAACGTATTCTTCTCTTCAGCTTAAAGTGTACTCAAGACACGGTCATTGCGACAATCGTACTTTGCTTCGCCGAACGAAGAAAAAGTTGGGGAATAATACTTGTACGTTACTGCATTGTATAATATTTGCAGGGCTAATGGTTTTGAAGGGACAACGAAAATGTGCTTGCTTCGTCTAACTGAATTAAAAATATCTTTAAAGTTCAGAGTATATAAACACAATAAACTAGCAGACTGGAAGCTAAATGGCGGCATGATCTTTGTGCGCTCTGGCCACAGAAAGAGTTTGGCTGAACACGACGTATCGTCATTTATTTTGATGAAATGTGATTTTGCCTTGTTGATAGGCGTCACTTCGTTTGGGGACACATGGAGTGCTTCTGGCGATGGCTTTGATAAGTGTCTTGGTAAAGAGTGTCTGAACGGCGGTACCTGCATGGACGATGTTGACGCTGAAGATTCGCCCGTTTGCGCATGTGCATCGGGGTACACAGGGGAAGATTGTGAGATATCTGGCAAGTATATGAAGATTTCATGCTAAATTTGGCCGGCAGATTTTGTTTGGCCTGATACAAAATAAAATGTCTGTAGTGAAATTTCACAGACATGTCACTATGCAACATTGTTAAGAAATATAAGACATACCGAGTCTAGTATGGGTTCGTTTTATTCACGGCGGTATGAATATCTATGAGTAAATGTCCCAAGCCCAGCGTATGGTCACACCACAAGTATTTAAAGTATGGAGCATCAGATAGACTAATGATTGCAGCAATGTTTAGAATACAAGCTCTGGATATTATTTGTTTATACTTTACGAAGCTTGGTATCTGTATCGCTTTTCACATTTGCATAGAAAACTAAACGTCCGGAGAACATATTCTATTTATACGGTGGAGGACACCTCGAGACACACAAAAAAACATCGGGTATAATCCTTTACTGGCACATGCTCTACCAACCTAGCTACCTAGCTACCTAGCTACCTAGCTACCTACCTACCTAGCTACCTAGCTACCTAGCTACCTACCTAGCTACCTACCTACCTATCTACGGTACATGTACCTGCCTACCTACCTACCTACCTACCTACCTACCTACCTACCTACCTACCTACCTACACACCAACTGACCTACCTACTTACCTACCTACCTACCTACCTACCTACCTACCTACCTACCTACCTACAAACCAACTAACCTACCTACCTACCTACCTACCTACACACCAACTAACCTACCTACTTACCTACAAACCAACTAACCTACCTACCTACCTACCTACCTACCTACACACCAACTGACCTACCTACTTACCTACCTACCTACCTACCTACCTACCTACTACCTACCTACCTACCTACCTACCTACCTACTTACCTACCTACCTACCTACCTACCTACATACCTACCTACCTACCTACAGTGTACCTTTGCCTACCTACATGTAGTACCTACATGCATGCCTATCTATATACACACACAGTTTGTACAAAGTAAATGTTCTCATAAATGTATGCTACCGCATTGATTATACCCACTCTGTTACTTTTCTACTTCTGTGATGTGGTTACGAATTGAAATACCACATATTGTCTTTGCAATAGGAATAATAGTTTTATTTACAATCAACAGATACGGAAGGCTCAGATGCGGAAGCGGAAAAAAACAGAATTTGTGTGGATTCGGCAATAGGTACTAAGCTTTGATGTTTTTGTTTATTATTTAATTTGAGAAAATATTCTCAAGGATATCAGGGAATATCAAGGACAAAATCTTCATTCATGATAAGTTAAGTTTAAGTGCACAATTTTTGTACGTGCAGTACATGTACACTCTTTACAAAACGCTTGTATTATAAATTAACTTTATGAAGTTATTGAAAACATATGCCCCGAAGAAATGAACAAGAGAATCCATGGAAAGGCGTACACTAAATTTTATCCAACAATTAACCTAAATATATATTTTCTTATAATTAGTTAACAGGGAAATCAAATCGCTATGACCTGTGCACTAAAGTGCACAACGTCTTAACTTATTCACATCATTTAAATGTATGGTTTGCAATTAATTTACTTTATTATATTTTTCTAATTTAAGGAATCGTGGTCGTGATCGCTGGATCGTTTTTCCTGATTGGTGATATTGTACTCGTTGTTTTGGTGATTGTACTTTGCAAAAGGTAAGTCATGTGGCTTCGCGTAGCTATTTCAGCTCTCTCAGTGTTTGGCTTTGTTTTATTCTCGCTATTTCAGTCTCTTATATGTTGGTTGCTGAGTGTGTCTATCTCTTGTCAGTGGTAACGATGGTCTTAATATCTAGACTCTTTGTAGCTGTCTGGTGGAAAAGCAAAGATTTTACCCTGAGTGTTAACATTCCATGTAAAAGACTTCGCAGTCATATATTCATTACTATGTTGGAATACTTTGATAAACATACTTGTACTTCCTTTAATATACATTATGGTTCCAACTATGCCACCAAAATCAAACAATGGATCGTAGAATCAATAAAGTCATTGCCAGTGGTAAACAACACAAACATGATATACATCGTCGACCGAGAGCTATATGATGAAGGAGAACATTAGTAATACCGAGATAAAGTACCAGAAAACGAAGTGCATTCAGAATGGTGAATTTAATTCACGCTGCAAAATGGTGAATTTAATTCACGCTGCAATTATGCGCGCTGGTAGTATAATGAATAAAAAGTGTCTTTTCAAAAGAAAATGTTTTAGACTTCATTCACAAATAATGCTAGTGTGTGTATGGGGAAGCGATAAGGGGATGGTGAATGAAATGTTCATTTGTTTTAGGTCCTCCTCACTACCCTCAAAACATTTCAAATTCCACCCATCTATGCACGTTCAAATCGAATCCTCCCAACTATGCCCAAAAAATTATTAACCCAGCAACATTTAACTAAAAGTTTGATTATCTTTTTGTCGTTGTTTCTGCTCTTTGCATCAACTCCAATCTCTTGTTTACACCCTATGACAAGGCGTATATTAATCTTCTTTACAAAGAAGCTAAAAGGAGGCAAAACAGACATGACAACTGTCTGGTGTTGCAGCGACCGAAGGTCACCAGCAGGGGGGGAGCTCGAAAGGGGCATGTGTCCGCTCTCGAACAATTCTACTGATCTTCAGTGATACAATTTTTACCAGTTTAACATTTCCTGATGTCTATTTTCAGAGATGAGTTCAAATGGCAAGTTCAAGTACAATTATTGTGCAATGCAATTCATAGTATTGATAGTGTCGTATTGAAATACTCAGTATTCAGCTTGCCAATAAAACCCGTTAATGAGTGATGTGCTTTTTTATCGCTGACAAACAAATTTCAATCTGGACTATAACTCAATCATCATTAATTTTATATACATACACATGCTTTGATGATAAGTTGTGTTTTCAGCATGCCGGGAGATACCCAAAACTGTAGTTGATATACTGAATAGAGATATTTACAATTATCAACAATTGCAGTTCTTACCCTTGTTACAAGGTCTCTTTGTGTTCTCTCCAATAAATATTCAATTACATTCAAACTATGTGATATTTTTCAAAACTTGTCATGAAACGCCAAAACATGATTCCTGTATTTGTCATTATTTACATTCGAAGCGTTGGATGACATATCCACGTTATTCATTATTTTTTTATTTAATTACCCATTAAACTGTGGATTCTAAAAATGTCGAAATGGGAACTATAATGTTTTTCAGATCCTTCCGCTATACCTGGTGCAAACCGTTCAAATCCCCTTTACTACCCTAGAGCTTTTAAATCCCCGCCTTGATTCCCCGACCCCAAGCTTGCCCCACCAATTATTTGTGAATGCAGCTTTAGTTTTGCCAGAGGTTAAATATTAAATGGAACAAGTTTATCTTTCCTGTTACAGAAAAAATGAAAGTATCCCTGGCAAATTCAACGAAAGCATTCGGTCTGCGCAGTCTCCAGAAAACCAATACAAAGCTGCCAACAGTGTGAATAGCAACTTCGGTGTACCTGCAGATTACGTGGAAATGACATCCAACCAAGTTGACCCCTCGCGCTTTATGGGCAATCGTGACCGTGACTTTGGACGTGCAACTTATGACGAGATCAAAGACAACAACGCTGACCCTTCACCTTACACGAATATGCAGTAATAATGACGTCACAATCAATGGATATTAAAGTCGATAAGCAAAAATAATTTAATTAATGGATTTTAATGGATTGAATTGGCTTGTTGTTCATCTGAAATTCGTCTGTTAACAATGGAAAAGGGAACTTTTTGTCAAATGGTGCCCTGGTTAACTCACGATGGACAGTAATTCTTAAGGATTAATGAATAATATTTTTTTATAATAAGTAGTTTTTTGTGAAAATAGTATAGCCTGTGATAAATGCAAGGGCATATGAGTGGTATGACCTTACGACTGAATTCGCTAGGCTTATCTGATGTAAATTAGCGATAACAGGTAACGTTTATTAGCATGATGACAGTATCGCGTCGCTGGTAGTACTTATGAATTATTGTGTGAACATTCTTTTTAAAAGAGGAGAACATTATTGTTTTAAATATTTTGTGTAGGCCAATATTGAGTTGTGAAGAAGATATATTACAGAAGTCATGTAACAGAAAATTAGATATGGAGATTTGAGTAATGATAATTTTGTGAGAAGAAAGATAAACAGAGACTTTGCATCCCAGAAAATAATTTTTATAAGTTTTAGAAAATGTACTTTGATTTTCGGAACGAAATTGAATTTATTTCAACTAAGATTTGTTTCGACGGAAAATAAACAATGAAAACAAGGAATATTTTTTTATCAAGTGACAAAAGTTTTCAAAATAATGTTATTGGAGAATTTATTGCTAGAAAGAATTATAGAGCTAAAACGTGACAGGCAACTAATATTAAAACGAAGATGAACGTTCTCTAAGACACGTTTCATGTATAACAATTTGGTAGCCATACAACTAATGTCGACATAACAGTCAACTGACTCTCGAAACGTATGTGTTTTCGTACAAGGTCAAGCACTCAACAAAACACATGGTTTTTACGTTAAATACGAAATGAGAAGGGGTCCCTATCAATTCTTGTTGTTTTGGAATGTACTTGTTTAGTTTACGATTTTATGAGAATTTATAATATCCATAATGTCAATCACTGCATTTATGATTTTATTTTTATTTCATAGTTATTATAAAACTGAAGTGAAGTTTTGAAAAACATTTAACAACTCAACCTTTGGCAGTATAGTATTGCAAAGCAACCAAAGTTCTTACTGAAACCAATACAAAGACACAAGTGTATTGAAGAGCAATGATTTGAAATGGACTAGAGTCTTGGTTAGCCTCTACTGAGTCAGTTGAGGGAGCTCATCCTCTCTGAACTAGACCTGTTTTGTATTGGACTAAAATAAAGAACTATGCAGGACTGTGATGAAACGTAACTGAGGTATTGCTGAACACAGAAATTATGAGAAAAGCATTGTCAGTGTGAATTGAATGAAGGACAGTGCAATCTCTCTAAAATAGGGTGATTGTTATTGTTATTGTTATCAGGAAATTTGAATTGAAGGCCATCACGTTCATACGCAATAGAGTGAGTGAAGGACAGTATTTTTAACACAGAGTAGGCTGTAGAACGGTATTTCCATTACATAGTATGGTGACGGACAGCATTTCACCATATATTCCGGCGAAGGAAAATGATACCAATGCAGAATATAACGAAGAACACCATATTCAACACCTGATAGATGTAGCTGTTGTATGTACGGCACAAAATACGCAACCTCAGAGGCTCCATCAAAGCGGAAATACAGGATGAGCATAAGGCACATATACTGTTGTATTTATTGGTGGCACTGTCCAATGGGCGAAGTCAGTGTTGATTGTACTGTCAGGTTTGGCCGGTGAAAGGTCAAAGCCTGGGGGTTGGTATGCGTGTAGCCGAAAACCGCATGTACCCTTGTTCTTTTTGTCTGGGCCATTTGTGACAATAGGGACTTTCTGAAAGAGGGAATATCAAAGCAGGCGCCGGAATGGGACCGATTTATGTAAAGCTGAGAGGCATGCTGACCCTTACGGGAATGATTTTGAGGCTGGTCCTGATGCGGACCAGGTGGACACTGTTAGTGACACTGTTATTGCCGCTAACCATATGGAGACTTTAGCTGGAGGGCGTACTGCGTTTTATAGTTTAGCGAATCCCGACCAAGGGATTTTTCTGCTTCTAGCTGACCCTTCAGGGCTTTTTCTGTAACTGGTGTTTTCCTACAGTGTAGGGATTTTCCAGTGATCGGTTAAACATGTGGTCTTAAAAAATATGTGTTTTTTTTTGCTCCTGTCTGTCGCGACTGCAAGGGAAGGTATAATGCTGTTATTTGGAATGTGAATAGAAATTTTCGATCATATAAGGGCGCGCCTCTTGTGATACACGGGTTCAAATTCGCGATATTGCTATTCATCTTCGAATGCACCAGTCCTATTTTGACATTTACAGATGTGTCCTCTAACATGCCTTGGAAGACAATAAAATTAAATCATTGAATAGGCATATTAAAACATTAAGATAATCTAAATGACGGCTGATAATTTCGACCTTTAGTACCGCAGTATATTGCATTGGCATTGTTGTGCATAAAGTTGTTGGAATTTTATTTTGAAATTGATTATTGGGGATGCCATAGTGAGTGCGACAACCCGTTCATTTAAAAAAATACTTTTATTGACATGTTATGATAAGCCTTGCACGTAATTGTAAATAGCAAAACTGAAAATCGGACATCCGATGCAGGCTATGTGGACTAGTAGATGAATTGAGTACTGCAGATGTTTCCGGGAGATAGGAAGAGGTATTGTAGCAGAAACACAACAAACAACTAACGCTACTAAATGTTTCGAATTGAAAAATTGACTACATGAAAAGCAAGGCAGTATGTTAAAAATAAATCATAACAATTCATTAATGAAATGAAACGTGACGCAATCAGAGGTAATGCAAAATATGGTGACCAACGGGTGTCCTGAAATGAAAGATGTCATTGCGCCAGGAGGGTGCTAAATGAATGAAGGGTGTTATTATGATTGGGCTCCCCTAAGATAAAATGTGCTATAAAATTGGAGCTCACGAAGAGCTCGGGGAAAATGAAAAGACATGGCTGAAAGTAACTGGTTCTTTTCATTTCTTACCAGCCTTATATTTTACTTTTATATTTTTCAGAGGCTACCTCTTCAATGTTTTCTTTTTTTTTTAAATCTTCTAGACTTATAAAGCTTAAGAGTGTAACATGGTCCACCTCTTGAGAAGACAGCTTTACTCTTTCGCATATGTTCCTGATGAACACTGTGATTCTCTTGTTTGCGTAAAGTAATAATTGTAATTTTACAGTCTCAAAAAGTTTATTAAAGCTCCCGTGTACATTACAAAATTAAAGACTGCCGTATTCAAAAGACGTCCTTATCCCCATGAAACTGATGCAAACATATCCATTTAAAAGATTTAATAGTTTGGATATATTTTGGTCAAAACAACTTTGTTTGCTGATGCGAATAAAACAAAATGAAGGGAAATGAACTTTCAACTTTCTGTTTATGTTAGGCTCATCATTGATGATGATGCAGCTGAACTTTCATTTATTTATAATGTGTAACTGTGAGTGCAACGCTAAAAGGTCAACACGAGGCATAGCAAAAACTGTTCGGAGTCATATCTTTATTACCTTTTTTAACTTTCACTTCAACTCGAGTGACGATAAAACCAATAAAAAGCGTATCTGTGCACGGAATCTGACCCAACGCCCATATAAATCATATTTTACCCTATTGGACGTGTATACCGATTCGAAAACGAGTTAATAGTTGCACTGATAACTGTTGATTGTTTGCCTTTTCTTATTGTGAAACTTACTGAGTTGCACAATTTTCCGAGAACGTGAAAGAAATCATTGAATCTAAAACAATATTTGCTTACCTTCTGAAAATTATATTCAAAATTTGCAAAGTTATGCAACTGTCAGGGGCAAAACAAAAAACTAAATTCACGACAGTATCTGAATTAATATTTTGCAATTTTCATGAAAATATACAATTAGAGGCACAAAAGTTTCCGGGAGAACCAATCCACTAGTTCAGGGAAACAGATGTGTTGGTAAACCTTTTGCAAATACAGCGCACCCCGACCATTAGCTCATCTCTCATTTTCCCGCTGCACATCGCTGCCAGACAGGTAAAACACCCACCCAGGTGTTCACAAATGATAACTGATAAACGCCGAGAGAGTGAAATAAGTTCATGTCTCTGATCTGTGACGGTTCACTGAAAGCCAAAGGGACTTATTTTCGCTAATGTGTCACCTTAACTTCAAATAATAATAAGTTCATTGAAAATTGTAACTTCCTGCAGTGAAGCTAATTAATAATTGTGTTTGTGTTCACGAAAATGCAAAAGAAGCGTTTTCGCGAGTAATGCTAGTCCTGAAAGTCTTCTTTAGTGAAGATAGCGTGTAAAAATAATATCTTAGTATGGCGTTTGCCAGCCATTGTATATCGCGAATATACCACAGTTGTTTTAGCGTCTCGACCAATCAGATCGCAGTATTTTGGCCATCAATATGCTGGTATGATATAATACCACTTATTGCACTATTATACAGATCATTATATTATATAACGAAGAAGTAAAGCACAGGCCACTTTGATTTTAAAAGTCTGAATCGTCAGTAATGCATACATCGAATTTCTCTCACTTGGCAATAATCCCAGTGGCCTTGAGCGCCTCACGTTTAGTTAGAAAGCTTCCATATTGCATATCATCTGAAAAAGAATTCATGCAGGCATACGCTTTATTTATAGAAGCAATTTTGTGGTATCTGCTTGTGATCTACAACGTCTTAGAATATTTCTTATACCTGTTGTGGTATGTTTCTGCTACCAACCGTGTGCACCAGAGTATAGATGCCCAAGAAAAAACATACTCCTCTAGATGCCAATATAATTGAGCTCTTGGCAACAGTTAAGTTGTGCACGTGGTTAACAGCATCAATTGAATGTTTTGGCAACACGCTGACATTGACCTTTATACATCGAACATAAAGAAAAAGGTAGCTTATGCATGGAAAGCAATCTTGACGAAGCACTTATAGTAAGGATTGTTTATACCAGCTAATTTTTATTTCAAAATACCGTAGATTTTCGATCGGATTTCAACTCACAATGTGCGGCACCCAGACACAAGCAGTGGAGTTCACAAAGCACTGGCACTCCAATACTCACTATCGCACATCGCACACAAACTTTATCAGAGCAATGAATACATCGCTTAACAAGGCAAAAGACTGCTTCGGGGACAATTTTGTCCACAAGAAGGGATATCAACGCAGGATAGAAAATACAGTAGATTTTGGATCGGATTCGAACTCACAATGTATGGCATACAGTCACCTAGCGAAGACATTGCAGTCAGAACCGCTCGGCCAAATCCCATCTTTAGAAAAAGAACGTTATTACACCGACATGTTTTGAAATAAGTTACATTTCCTTTCCCAGGCGACCTCGTTAATGTTTACGCGGTTACGTTATTCGCCATTTAAAGTATCCTATCACAGTTGACCCGCGCATAATTGAATCGTTAATGTGAATAACGACAATCAGTTTCGCTTCTATTTTTAGGGATTCAAATAGAACATTTGATAAGTTCTAGATATGAATATTTTTCACTTTGCTACTCAGGTTTTGTATCAATGAAATTGTTTACTGAAGGAGACTCATTTCCATATCAAAATAGCCTTTCTTTCGGATATTGCATTGCATTTTGGAGTTTCAAAGTACTGGGATATAGTTTTTAAAATACCAAACCTATACTTGCACTACGTAAATCACTGAAGTATTTATTATTGGTTGCCAGTCATGACTGCCCTCTGTATGTTATCTGTGTACAACTAGGGTCACCATAAAATCATGTTTTAGGTTTCACTTGTTCTTTTACCGATTGCAGTTACCAAGACAATGAAAGGTCAATTTGAAAACAATCAACAAACATTGCAATCAGAAGGTTGGCTATCGTCAGTCCTTGTGTTTTTTCCTGCTGGATTAGGAAAGCTCGATAACACTTTAGTTCGAGGTCCGTCACGACAGAAGGAAACCACAAACAAGCCAAGCGCATTTAACCTAGACACAAAAGGAAATATGAATAACTATGTAATCACTTACCTATTGACTCTCCTGTTATGCTTACAAGACAACGGCCTTTCCAGTAATGGTATGTACGTCATATAGCTATTGCTTTTTTGTAATTTGTCGAGATATGCAAACAGACATATAAAGACAAGTTTTTTTTCCTGATTTGTATCGGCGATCAAATTCTGTGTCTTCTTGACATCAATATTAAAGTGAACGTCGTATTGGGTTAAATTGTTGCAAAATTTATCGAAGGAGAACTTTCGTAATGAATGCAGGCTATCACCGCTAGAAACGTTTTTCTTATCACCCAAGCACGTTCTTTTCCAAACTATTTTGAAATTCACTACATATCAAGCACAGAAAGATCAATTAAATTTGGACCGTACCCAATGATGCGATGATGTCTCGTGGATTTGCTTTGTACTACCAAAATACAGTTTCTGTTATAGTGTTTCGGTTATCTCGGTGTAGCTTTGTGTCGAGATGACCACTGTTTTAGAAGGAAGGGGTAGGGGAACAAGTAACAAGTACCCGTTTTCAAAAGAAAGTTTCAATATTATCATCATACAATTTTGCGAAATGAAAGACGGGCAAATACAACTCTGCAGACATAGATGTGTGGTCAGGTATATCTTCGTTATTCTTTCGAAACTGCGTGCAGCATATACTGCACAATTGACAAGGACAGCCTAATTGTTTTCCAGGTTGACTGAACAAAGTAGTAGTTGTATATTTTTCCGTTACGGTGAGGCCTTTTGATTTCAGATTTTTTTTGCTGCGTTTAAGGCGCTGAAGGTTGAAAAATACTGGCGTTATGAAGTTGCCATCAGTGCCTAACAGGCACATGTATCATACTTGTGTTGGTGTATCAGGCACTGAATAATGTGATATCTGAATCTATATCACTTTAATACTCTCACTTCTTGCTAGAGACTGGCACATGGCAAAGACAGTCGGCATGTAGCAATCTTTTGAAACTACACCGGACATTAAATTAATGTATCATTATTTGCTTTGGTGAAGTTTTCAAGGGGAAGGTAGTTTATAAAAGCTAGATCTCAAATCGATTAACTTCCTGAGACTTTCAAAGTTAATGAAAACGAAGTGACTCATCTATATAAATAGTCCATGTCAACAGGAACTGGCGTGAGGGCGGTTGATTGAGGGCTGTTTCTGATAAGGTTGAACACCTCGTGAACAGTATTAGAATACTCACATCTGTGCAATATCGAGAAACTTGTAGTGTACCGTTTGAGAAGGCTAGGATATCTTAAATTTGCTTGAAATTGCTGAAAACTTGCTTTAAGTTGTAAAAATTTTCTATGACTATCATCGTGTCCTACACATGAAGGCGCTATGAAAACATCATATGCAGTAGGATTTTACGAACAGTGTTAATCGATTGAGGAATATTTGTCATGGTGCTTTCTGAAGTGGCGCTCCTGTGAGCGCGGACAGTCAGTACGATGGCTGAGAGAGATCTTCCAATGCAAAATGCGAAAATTCAAATACAAAATTCAAAATGCAAAATGCAAAAACCAATCCTTGAAAACGAGGCTTGACAGGCGCCATCATGGTCGGATATTTTAGATGCCTAGTTGACGTTGATCATAACTCTTTTGAGTTCTTCATCGAAGAATGATGATGAGAAATTGAAGAACTAAACACGTACTGGCTCAAAATCCAGCACCTAAGCAATGTTTGCATGAAAGAAGTGAAAAGATGCAAAGATCATCGCTTTATTTCAATATGCTTAGAATAAATCGAATATCGAAATTTCGTGTAGAACAGGAAGTTCAATTTGTCAATTTTTCATATTTAATGCTGACTTTGATCTGGCGTCACAAGTCGGACAACCAAACATAATAAGCGTTAAATTAAATGAACGTTTCAGTCGGGCATATTTATTTAGATACGTTCCTTATTCAGAATAAAATAATTAATTGATTTGGGGTTGACAAATACATAATAGATTTGCAGTTCTCTACAGCTCGATGTCTTTTCTTACTTCTTTTTTTTTACTTTTCTCGGGATCAAGAAGTACCTTTATGCAACTATCATCGACTGACAACTGTTCTAGATCCATAGCTGTCCTTGTTCCAGACTTTCAGATCAGCCTCAGGCCGACTAAATAGCGTTCAGCATAGACACCACCGTTTTATCAGAAAATATCACAATGGGAGGAAGAAGCGAACTTTTTGGGCAAGCTGTTAACGAAACCGTCGACAGTATAGACGCTGGTGGATGTTTTGTTTAAAATGTATCAGTCTGAGTGAGACGAGATCATCACTAGAAATGTAAACATGATGGTCGGTTCGGAAAATCACGTATCCGAAATAAGGCGCTGTATATCAAATTGCAATATTCGATTTTGTTGCGCGCATAAGACAGAACACGTCGCACAAGAGCAGCTACTTCATACGCAATATTTATAGTCAACACTCGTAAACATCAATTTAAAGCCAATTCCACACAAATTTTTTCTCTCACCAAACTAGAAAAATGCCTGGCGGCCAAATGTATCTAGCACGTCGCACATTTTAATTTTCGAATTCGCAGAGATTTATGTTAAAATTGCTTGAAAACGTCACTTCCTTAGGTCTTAAATCTGTAACAAAATGCAATTTAGATATAATTTATCATGTCTTTCGGTGATTTCCACATAGAAATATGGTTGGCCTAAAAATGCCATGGATTATAAATTGCTTGAAAACGTCATTTCCTTAGATCTGAAATCCGTAACATAATTCAATTAAGACATAATTTATCATGTCCTTCTGTGATTTCCACATCGAAATATGGTTGGCCTAAAAATGTCACGGATTAATTATGTGGTTGCCAAATCAATACCTTTCACGGTCCAGATTACAAATAAATGCTTTGAGATCGAAACTATGAAATGAGAAAGCAATCTTTAATGAAGAACTCAAAATAGGAATGAAAAACTAGCCATCATAAATATCCGACTAAGATGGTGCCTGTCAAGCCTCGTTTTCAAGTATTGAATTTTGCATATTGCATTTTGAATTTCGCATTTGAATTTTGCATTTTGTATTTTGAATTTTGCATTTTGAATTTTGCATTTTGCATTTTGCATTTTAATTTTGCATTTGGAAGAAGTCTCTCGGCCACCGTACAGTCGATATGCAATATATGTCCTGATTTAAAGAGTTTTTTGTGATCATTTCAAGTCACTGACAGGCTAAGTCTTTTACGATTGCAAGCCAACTTGGACAGCAATCGTCCAAACGGCGATTCGCGTAATTAATTTCTGCAATATCCTTTCTGTCTGCTGATTGTGCTATGCAATTATGAAACCTACAAAAGCTCAGGAAATTGTCGCGATCTTGTTTTGGTTAAGTTAATTTTCCCCGATGAAGTAACACAGTGTATTAGGGCCAAATTTACTTCAATTTGAATAACTTGATCTGTGATTAAAATTATTTCTAATTATGAAAATAATTTAAAAATCATAGTTTTGAGGGCGTTTTACGACACATTTTCCAAGTGAAATCCGTCTCGTTTTAACGTTGTAATATTAAAGTCTTTTGTATACTATTTATACATTTTATTTTGGCCCTACAGCTTTAAATTCGACGGAATCGATGACAAACTTTACCACAGAGAAAGGGAGTGCAACGGACAACAACACAACTACAGTTAAATATGTCACTGCAGCAATGAATGGTAAAACTCTTCAGTTCACCCTAGTAAGCCTAATAAAGCTTGGTACGGTAATTTTGAAAGAACATACTTTTTTCTTACTCTCAAATCTATGTATCACAATGCATTGATATTAACATTCTTTAGAATGAGACATGCATAAGACATGCATAATATTTATTATGCCGTGTATGTATGTATGTATGTATGTATGTATGTATGTATGTATGTATGTATGTATGTATGTATGTATGTATGTGTGTGTGTATGTGTGTATGTATGTATGTATGTATGTATGTATGTATGTATGTATGTATGTATGTATGTATGTATGTATGTATGTATGTATGTATGTATGTATGTATGTATGTATGTATGTATGTTGTAAATGAAAGTGTTTTACAAAGAGACATATAAGTCTACTAATTTCTGTACAATTTCTCTTTTACATGTGCATTTTAGCCTACATAATCATAGGCTGTACTGGCGTCGGAGCAGGTCTTCTTCTGACAGTTTCTCTTATCGTCTGCCAAAGGTAAGTATCAGCTGAAGACTTTTAATGATTTATTGCCAATTTGACACGTATTTTCCGCCAAATGCATTCATTTCAAATATTCACCTAAGGCGATAGAGAAAATATTTCGGCAAAGTTAGTTGCGCAAGCATTCAAAGAAACAAACGTACTGCTGACGAATAAGGCTATACATATGTAACTCGTGTGATGTGGATACACTGACGTTTCCATACTTGGAATTTGATCATTTGTTTTTGATTTTATTGTTAACAGCACCACTGATAATGTTAACGAGTAAATGGTTATTATTTTGGATTAGGAGGAATCCAAGAATATATCCGAGAAACCATGACAACGGAGCAATGAAAGTGGAAGTAACGGTTTCTAACGATGCACACGGCATTGGTCAAGATTCAAGTAACCACATGAGAGGAGGAGATACATCACTACTCCAAGACACGGGATTTGTTGAAAACATAATCTACGAAAGTGCAGTTTAAAACTTTCAAACAGAAACGATTCAAGTTTATATGCACTAAAAGTAAACGTAAAACTGCACTATAAACTGGAAATGCACCCTGTGTTAGAGGGGAAAAGTAGCTGTGAATTTTCGCATAATAAACATCATGAATGTGTAACTGATGGTTGCCTTAATTAAGGGGAGGTACGTATCAGGTTGAAGGTACTTTTTTATAATGTGATGGCGGGATAGTACGTCTTCACGACCTCTTTATTATCATATGTTAAACTTGATGTGTAATGTATTATACATTATTGTATTATTGTATTATTGTATTATACATTACACATCGTATTTTGCTTCTTGTGGTGTTGTTTCTAGCGGTCTAAATTTTTCTTTCTTTCATTTACCAATACGTATTTTCCTTGGACACTGGATAATGACACTAAATGTTTATGTAGTGGTAAGATGTGGACAAGCACCAGATAAAGTCATTTTCATGTTGGTTTCTACCAAATAACTCTGATCGCATATTGTCGAAACAGCCTCTACTGTAACATAATTCCAATATTATCTTAGCCACTGGTTGGTATCAGATAACTTTAATGATATTCTTGAGGCACTGGCTGATGTTAGATAAATTCTATAATAATTCTAAACAGTTACTTGTACAAAACAATTCACAAAATAGCAAACAATTTTACTGTTGCAGTTACTCTTTTGTTGTTATTTGTTTCGATGAATGTGTTTAGCGCTTTAGATTTTAAATGAAATAATATTGGTTTGTCATTATTTTTTTCTTTGGAAACCTGTGAAAAGTGTATAAGGTGTTTACGTTCTTTTATTTTAATAAGACGTTTGGAATAAGACGTTTGCGTTTCCTAGTTAACATCTTCCACAAAACAACAAATGAAACGGTCATTGTCGTTGAAAAAAAAAACTTTATGGAAATTATTATCAAAGACATGTCACATGTCACATTTGAAGAAACTAATTGCATAATTGAGGCAGTTTAAGTTGAGATAAAATAGAAAAAAAATAATAATAGAAAAACTGGAGGAAGAGTACCATTTTACATTTGCCACAATGCTTATTCATTCATTTCATGAGAGAAAAAGTGCAACGCTGTAAAGATACATATGCTAACAGAAGGGATTCGGAAAGTCATTGAACTCAGTTTCAGAGAAACGATCAACGTGTGAGGCGATGTTAGACGGAACACTACAGTTAAAATATACTTGGGGACGCAGCTGAGAGAGCTCAGCTGTTGCGACTTAATTGCCCCAGTTATTACCCGTTTTGACGCCCTAAACACCGTGACAATTATGTGCCTTCCAGTCGTGACTCTATAAAGATTATTTATTTTTTCCAATCGAGGTGTTCAACTGCCGGCCTTAAATGATATGTTAATAAAGCTGCAACTTTTCTACTTTCTATCTTTAATTACTCCATTGGAATGACAGAATAAAACACAACTTTACAGTGCGTGTGAATGTGTGTGTGTGTGTGTGTGTGTGTGTGTGTGTGTGTGTGTGTGATTTCTGTATTTGTTTCTTCAACTGGTGATGATTGAATCTGAATGCAGTGCTTTATCAGTTGCTTTCCATCATATATACGTCAACTGTTTGTATACTCACATCGTATAACGCAGCAATTTATCTACCATATGCCAAATTGTACATCAAAACATCTCTTTTCACTTTATGTTTAAATTGTTCACACGTTTTACAGCTATATATCTTATAAACTAAATGTCTGTCGGTGCTACATTTTGTTAAAACAAAAGCAAGGTACAACTTGGTGTAAGAGGCGCTAATAACAACATTAGGATACCACAGATTAATTAAACAGAGTACAGATGCCCAAGAAAAAACATGCTCCTCTAGATGCCAATATAATTGAGCTCTTGGCAACAGTTAAGTTGTGCACGTGGTTAACAACATCAATTGAAATGTTTGGCAACACGCTGACATTGACCTTTATACATCGAACATAAAGAAAAAGGGTAGCTTATGCATGGAAAGCAATCTTGACGAAGCACTTATAGTAAGGATTGTTTATACCAGCTAAATTGTATTTCAAAATACCGTAGATTTTCGATCGGATTTCAACTCACAATGTGCGGCACCCAGACACAAGCAGCGGAGTTCACGAAGCACTGGCACTCAAATACTCGCTATCGCACATCGCACACAAACTTTATCAGAGCAATGAATACATCGCTTAAGAAGGCAAAAGACTGCTTCGGGGACAATTTTGTCCACAAGAAGGGATATCAACGCAGGATAGAAAATACAGTAGATTTTGGATCGGATTCGAACTCACAATGTATGGCATACAGTCACCTAGCGAAGACATTGCAGTCAGAACCGCTCGGCCAAATCCCATCCTTAGAAAAAAACGTTATTACACCGACATATTTTGAAATAAGTTACATTTCCTTTCCCAGGCGACCTCGTTAATGTTTACGCGGTTACGTTATTCGCCATTTAAAGTATCCTATCACAGTTGACCCGCGCATAATTGAATCGTTAATGTGAATAACGACAATCAGTTTCGCTTCTATTTTTAGGGATTCAAATAGAACATTTGATAAATTCTAGATATGAATGTTTTCCCTTTGCTACTCAGGTTTTGTATCAATGAAATTGTTTACTGAAGGAGACTCATTTTCATATCAAAATAGCCTTTCTTTCGGATATTGCATTGCATTTTGGAGTTTCAAAGTACTGGGATATAGTTTCTAAAATACAAACCTACACTTGCACTACGTAAATCACTGAAGTATTTATTATTGGTTGCCAGTCATGACTGCCCTCTGTATGTTATCTGTGTACAACTAGGGTCACCATAAAATCATGTTTTAGGTTTCACTTGTTCTTTTACCGATTGCAGTTACCAAGACAATGAAAGGTCAATTTGAAAACAATCAACAAACATTGCAATCAGAAGGTAGGCTATCGTCAGTCCTTGTGTTTTTTTTCCTGCTGGATTAGGAAAGCTCGATAACACTTTAGTTCGAGGTCCGTCACGACAGAAGGAAACCACAAACAAGCCAAGCGCATTTACCTAGACACAAAGAGGAAATATGAATAACTATGTAATCACTTACCTATTGACTCTCCTGTTATGCTTACAAGACGACGGCTTTTCCAGTAATGGTATGTACGTCATATAGCTATTGATTTTTTGTAATTTGTCGAGATATGCAAACACACATATAAAGACAAGTTTTTGTTTCTGATTTGTATCTGCGATCAAATTCTGTGTTTTCTTGACATCAATATTAAAGTGAACGTCGCATTGGGTTAAATTGTTGCAAAATTTATCGAAGGAGAACTTTCGTAATGAATGCAGGCTATCACCGCTAGAAACGTTTTTCTTATCACCCAAGCACGTTCTTTTCCAAACTATTTTGAAATTCACTACATATCAAGCACAGAAAGATCAATTAAATTTGGACCGTACCCAATGATGCGATGATGTCTCGTGGATTTGCTTTGTACTACCAAAATACAGTTTCTGTTATAGTGTTTCGGTTATCTCGGTGTAGCTTTGTGTCGAGATGACCACTGTTTTAGAAGGAAGGGGTAGGGGAACAAGTAACAAGTACCCGTTTTAAAAAGAAAGTTTCAATATTATCATCATACAATTTTGCGAAATGAAAGACGGGCAAATACAACTCTGCAGACATAGATATGTGGTCAGGTATATCTTCGTCATTCTTGCGAAACTGCGTGCAGCATATACTGCACAATTAACAAGGACTGCCTAATTGTTTTACAGGTTGACTGCACAAAGTAGTAGTTGTATATTTTTTCTTTTACGAAGAGGCCTTTTCATTTCAAATTTTTTTTGCTGCGTTTAAGGCGCTGAAAGTTAAAAAATACTTGCGTTATCAAAATGCCATCAGTGCCAAACAGGCACATGTATCATAATTGTGTTAGTATTTCAGGCACTGAATAATGTGATATCTGAATCTCTATATTTTTAATGCTCTCACTTCTTGCTAGAGACTGGCACATGGCAAAGACAGTCGGCATGTAGCAATCATTTGGAACTACACTGGACATTAAAATTAATGTATCCTTGTTTGCTTCGGTGAAGTTTTCAAGGGGAAGGTAGTTTATAAAAGCTAGATCTCAAATCGATTAACTTCCTGAGACTTTCAAAGTTAATGAAAACGAAGTGACTCATCTATATAAATAGTCCATGTCAACAGGAACTGGCGTGAGAGCGGTTGATTGAGGGCTGTTTCTGATAAGGTTGAACACCTCGTGAACAGTATTAGAATAGTCACATCTGTGCAATATCGAGAAACTTGTAGTGTACCGTTTGAGAAGGCTAGGATATCTTAAATTTGCTTTAAATTGCTGAAAACTCGCTTTAAATGGTAACAATTTTCTGTGCCTACCATCGTATCCTACATATGAAGGCGCTATGAAAACCCCACCACCATATGCAGTAGGATTTTACGAACAATGTTAATCGATTGAGGAATATTTGTCATGGTGCTTTCTGAAGTGGCGCTCCTGTGAGCGCGAACAGTCGGTACGATGGCCGAGAGAGTTCTTCCAATGCAAAATGCGAAAATTCAAAATACAAAATTTACAATGCAAAATGCAAAATCAATACTTGAAAACGAGGCTTGACAGGAGTCATCTTGGTCGGATTTTTATGATGGCTAGTTAAAGTTGTTCATAACTCTTTTGAGTTCTTCATCGAAAAATGATGATGAGAAATTGGAGAACTAAACACGTATTGACTCAAAATCCAGCACCTATGCATTGTTCGCATGAAAAAAGTGAAAAGATGCAAAGATCATCGCTTTATTTACAATTTGCTTAGAATAAATTGAATATCGAAATTTCGTATAGAACAGGAAGTTTCATGTGTCAATTTTTTATTTTTAATGCTGACTTTGACCTGGCGTCAGAAATCGGACAGCTATGCCACACATAATAAGCTTTTAATTAAATGAACGTTTCAGTCGGACATATTTATTTAGATACGTTCCTTATTTAGAATAAAATAATTAATTGATATGGGTTGATAATGATAGTTACATAAAGGCACTTCTTGATCCCGGGAAAAGTGAAAAAAGAAAGGAAGAAAAGACATCGAGCTGTAATGAACTGCAAATCAATTACGTGTTTATCAACCCCCATCAATTAATTATTTTATTCAGAATAAGGAACGCATCTAGCTGAAAAGTAGTTACCCTGAAACTTTGTCCACTCTGGCACACGCAACTCCATAACAGCTCTATTGGGATGGGGGTGGGGGAGCAAGGTGATCATGTGCCGTCTGTTTCGGAAACAAAGCAGAGTAACTCGTTTGTAATTAAATATGCCTGACTGAAACGTTCATTTAATGTAAAACTTATTATGTTTGGCATGGCCGTCCGACTTGTGACGCCAGGTCAAGGTCAACATTAAAGCCGCAATTTTCAATCCCAGGTTCTCACATTAGTGGAGTTCTCCTCCCAGTCAAACACTTGGCCAGTATGACGTTTGATTTCTATAACATTAATTACACAAACTGATCTCAACCTTTTGGCTCCTTTTGCTAATCCTGCAAACAGAGTTTATACACGGTAGCGTTTGATTGACGGTCCATTCAAATCGCCAACGGTCATTGATTTCCCAACACAAACGCTCGAATTTCCTAAAATATCGTCTTCCAGTCGCGTTAGAATTTGAATATAACCACAGAGTTCGATCGGCAGCAGCTTCGCACTGACCGCCTGGCAGTTGTCTGCCCTGTTGCGGCCGGAAAAAAACTAAAAAGTGGCATTTTCTGGAGCGTGTGCCCGCGTGTTGCCTATTTGGTGTCCACTTACACAGTGAACGCAACCATGCTTTCGCGCCCCTTTAAAGGGAGGCTCAGCCTTTACAAATGAAAAATTGACAAACGAATTAACTTCCTGTTCTACACCAAATTTCTATATTCGATTTATTCCTAGCATATTGCAAAGCTATGGTCTTTATATCTTCTCAATTGTTTCGTGCGAACATTGCATATGTGCTGGATTTCGAGCAAATAAGCATTTCGTTCTCTAATATCATCATCAAATATAAGCTGGCCGCGTAATGCACGGCGTCACATGTAAAATCCGATGTTGGAAATGCCAACTCTAAAACGGCAATCACAGAAAGAAATATGACGATATTTCAGAATTCCTTCTTCGATTTCGACATTCAAATTCGGTTGGCCTAAAAATGCCACAGATTATAAATTGCTTGAAAACGTCATTTCCTTAGATCTGAAATCCGTAACATAATTCAATTCAGACATAATTTATCATGTCCGTCTGTGATTTTCACATCGAAATATGGTTGGCCTAAAAATGTCACGGATTAATTATGTGGTTGCCAAATCGAGACCTTTCACGGTCCAGATTACAAGTAAATGTTTGAGATCGAAACTATGAAATGAGAAAGCAATCTTTGATGAAGAACTCAAAATAGGAATGAAAAACTAGCCATCATAAATATCCGACTAAGATGGTGCCTGTCAAGCCTCGTTTTCAAGTATTGAATTTTGCATTTTGCATTTTGAATTTTGAATTTGGAAGAAGTCTCTCGGCCACCGTACAGTCGATATGCAATATATGTCCTGATTTAAAGAGCTTTTTGTGATCATTTCAAGTCACTGACAGGCTAAGTCTTTTACGATTGCAAGCCAACTTGCACAGCAATCGTCCAAACAGCGATTCGCGTAATTAATTTCTGCAATATCCTTTCTGTCTGCTGATTGTGCTATGCAATTATGGAACCTACAAAAGCTCAGGAAATTGTCGCGATCTTGTTTTGGTTAAGTTAATGTTCCCCGATAAAGTAACACAGTGTATTAGGGCCAAATTTATTTCAATTTGAATAACTTGATTCTGTGATTAAAAATTATTTCTAATTATGAAAATAATTTAAAAATCATAGTTTTGAGGGCGTTTTACGACACCTTTTCTAAGTGAAATCCGGCTCGTTTCAACGTTGTATACGTAATATTAAGGTCTTTTATATACTATTTATACATTTTATTTTGGCCCTACAGCTTTAAATACGACGGAATCGATGACAAACTGTACCACAGAGAAAAGGAATGCAACGGACAACAACACAACTACAGTTAAATATGTCACTGCAGCAATGAATGTTAAAAGTCTTCGGTTCACCCTAGTAAACCTAATAAAGCTTGGTACGGTAATTTTGAAAGAACATACTTTTTCTTACGCTCAAATCTATGTATCACAATGCATTGATATTAACATTCTTTAGAATGAGACATGCATTAGACATGCATAATATTATGGTGCAGTGTATGTATGTATGTATGTATGTATGTATGTATGTATGTATGTATGTATGTATGTATGTATGTATGTATGTATGTATGTATGTATGTATGTATGTATGTATGTATGTATGTATGTATGTATGTATGTATGTATGTATGTATGTATGTATGTATGTATGTATGTATGTTGTAAATGAAAGTGTTTTACAAAGAGACATATAAGTCTACTAATTTGTGTACAATTTGTCTTTTACACGTGCACTCTAGCCTACATAATCATAGGCTGCACTGGCGTCGGAGCAGGTCTTATTCTGACTGTTTCTCTTATCGTCTGCCAAAGGTAAGTATCAGCAGAAGACTTTTAATGATTTATTGCTAATTTGACACGTATTTTCCGCAATATGCATTCGTTTGCAAATATTTACTTAAGAAGATAGGAAAAAAAATTCGGCAAGGTGAGTTGCGCAAACATTCAGAGAAACAAACGTACTGCTGACGAATAAGGCTATACATATGTAACTCGTGTGATGTGGATACATTTAACGTTTCCATACTTGGAATTTGGTCATTTGTTTTTGATTTCATTGATAACAGCACCACTGAAAATGATAACGAGTAAATGGTTATTATTTTGGATTAGGAGGAATCCAAGAATATATCCGAGAAACCATGACAACGGAGCAATGAAAGTGGAAGTAAGGGTTTCTAACGATGCACACGGCATTGGTCAAGATTCAAGTAACCACATGAGAGGAGGAGATACATCACTACTCCAAGACACGGGATTTGTTGAAAACATAATCTACGAAAGTGCAGTTTAAAAACTTTCAAACAGAAACGATTCAAGTTTATATGCACTAAAAGTAAACGTAAAACTGCACTATAAACTGGAAATGCACCCTGTGTTAGAGGGGAAAAGTAGCTGTGAATTTTCGCATAATAAACATCATGAATGTGTAACTGATGGTTGCCTTAATTAAGGGGAGGTACGTATCAGGTTGAAGGTACTTTTTTATAATGTGATGGAGGGATAGTACGTCTTCATGACCTCTTTATTATCATATGTTAAACTTGATGTGTAATGTATTATACATTACACATCGTATTTTGCTTCTTGTGGTGTTGTTTCTAGCGGTCTAAATTTTTCTTTCTTTCATTTACCAATACGTATTTTCCTTGGACACTGGATAATGACACTAAATGTTTATGTAGTGGTAAGATGTGGACAAGCACCAGATAAAGTCATTTTCATGTTGGTTTCTACCAAATAACTCTGATCGCATATTGTCGAAACAGCCTCTACTGTAACATAATTCCAATATTATCTTAGCCACTGGTTGGTATCAGATAACTTTAATGATATTCTTGAGGCACTGGCTGATGTTAGATAAATTCTATAATAATTCTAAACAGTTACTTGTACAAAACAATTCACAAAAATAGCAGTAGTTTAACTGTTGCAGTTACTCTTTTGTTGTTATTTGTTTCGATGAATGTGTTTAGCGCTTTAGATTTTAAATGAAATAATATTGGTTTGTCATTATTTTTTTCTTTGGAAACCTGTGAAAAGTGTATAAGGTGTTTACGTTCTTTTATTTTAATAAGACGTTTGGAATAAGACGTTTGCGTTTCCTAGTTAACATCTTCCACAAAACAACAAATGAAACGGTCATTGTCGTTGAAAAAAAAACTTTATGGAAATTATTATCAAAGACATGTAACATTTGAAGAAACTAATTGGATAATTGAGGCAGTTTAAGTTGAGATAAAATAGGAAAAAATAATAGAAATACTGGAGGAAGAGTACCATTTCACATTTGCGACAATGCTTATTCATTCATTTCATAAGAGAAAATGTTAAACACTGTAAAGATACATTATGCTAACAGAGTGGATTCGGAAAATCATTGAACTCAGTTTCAGAGAAATGATCAACGTGTGAGGCGATGTTAGACGGTACACTACAGTTAAAATATACTTGGGACGCAGCTGAGAGAGCTCAGTTGTTGCGACGTAATTGCCCCAATTCTTACCCGTTTTGACGCACTAAACACAATTATGTGCCTTTCAGTCGTGTACTCCTTGCTACAGATTATTTATTTTTCCCTATCGAGTTTTTCAGCTGCCGGCCTTAAATGATATGTTAATAAAGCTGCAAATTTTCTACTTTCTGTTATTAATTACTCCATTGGAATGACAGAATAAAACACAACTTTACAGTGCGTGTGAATGTGTGTGTGTGTGTGTGTGTGTGTGTGTGTGTGTGTGTGTGTGAACACCTCGTTCAACTGCCGGCCTTAAATGATATGTTAATAAAGCCGCAACTTTTCTACTTTCTGTTTTTAATTACTCCATTGGAATGACAGAATAAACACAACTTTACAGTGCATGTGAATGTGTGTGTGTGTGTGTGTGTGTGTGTGTGTGTGTGTGTGTGTGTGTGTGTATGTGTGATTTCTGTAATTTTTTCTTCAACTGGTGATGATTGAATCTGAATGCAGTGCTTTATCAGTTGCTTTCCATCATATATACGTCAACTGTTTGTATACTCACATCGTATAACGCAGCAATTTTTCTACCATATGCCAAATTGTACATCATAACATCTCTTTTCACTTTATGTTTAAATTGTTCACACGTTTTACGGCTATATATCTTATAAACTAAATTTCTATCGGTGCTACATTTTGTTAAAACAAAAGCAAGGTACAACTTGGTGTAAGAGGCGCTAATAACAACATTAGGATACCACAATTATTAAACAGGAACTTCCCCTGTAAAAGACGGATTATCTTAAATCTATGTAAATGTAAAAATTAAAGCAACGCAACTGATCGGACGTGCCGTTTTTGGTCCCAGAATCCCAAAATGTTGCAGTGTTTTAGGCGTTCACTGTCATTGAATCTTGCATATGATGTCTGTGAATACATAGCGACTAAACTTGAGTCAAAAATAATCTGACAAAATATTAAATGTTCCGTTTTTTGTCGGAGGACGCATATGTATCAAAATGTTTTCCCTGTACGACTATTTGACCCCTCTTTACATATGTCACAAAAGTGCCCATCATGATTATTCAAATTTATCATACGGTCGAAGCCATGCTATGACAATTCAAAAACTCCCGCCCAGTGTATGCAAATGGCGGCGTCATCGGAAATCCCCCTATTGTGCGCCCATGGACCTGTAACTTCCCGTTTAAAGGTAAGTGAATATAGGCAATGTAAGGGTACTACGGAAAGGTACATATAGCGACAAAGACTTTCCCGGTTTGATCCTGTTAAATTTGTTGTAAAGCCTATTGAATTGAGTACAAATTAAATGACAAACATCCAATGAACATTTGAACCATCATTGACACACATCACATGTTTAAAACGTGTTAAGTATAATAAGAGTAGTATTCTATATTCATGTTAGTTTTAGAAAGTAATTCCAAGAACCCGCAATATCACTTCTTTTGAAGACTCATCCACATAATTAGAATGTCATGACTCACTTTCCAGACATTTGATTAGCGAACTTTTAGGGTCATTGGGATTATTAATGATGAAGAGGACGCGAAAGTTTTTTTTTTTTCAGAACTACCTTTTTTGCCCTAGTCGGCTGTTTGAATAAACAAACAACTGTATTTACAAAAGATGCTGCAATGGGTCTAAATTCCACGTACCTGTCACCGATATGCCTCAAAACAGTGGTATTGGAATCGATCTATTTATTGTTAAAAGGGGGTGGATATCGATATTGCGATATGGAGTGTCTTCTTTAAAGACTACTTTGTTTTTTCCTTTGTATTTTCAGCGCTGATACATTGTAAATCTTTCTCTTTTCTCTCTTGTTAAGCACACACTACCGTCGGAACAGGTGATATTGCAAAGCGACATGCTTCCGTCGTAAATCATTCCAACTTTCCCCACACAGAAACTGGGCACTTTGGATTATTCATACCTATCTTAATCCTACTGTTCGTAATGTTTATGTCGTAAACACATCACTTTAAACACCTTTCCCGGGTTCTTGAACCCGGTTGGTCAAAATTGGCTGTTCTGGCCTTTTTGATCACCCCTCTTAAAATGCTTGGATAGTTGACTTGGAAACAAATAACATTAAAAGTTTCATTAGCAATTAAGCCAAACACCGGAGACATCATGAGACACGAACAATCGCAACAACACCAATTCAAAGAAAAGTCAAATTAGACTCCACGAACAGCAAAAGTTACAAAAACCTGAAAGCTATCTGAAGCTGCTAAAATCGCACTTCTAGAGATACCCTTTCAAAAATCGCGATAAACCAGCTTGCAAACAGTAGACAAATTACCATAAAAAACCTTGACAAGGGTCGGGTTTTGTCTTCGTCAACACAAAAGATTACGTACACGAATGCGAAAGGCAATTACGCAACACTAAGTATTATACACAACTAGCCAGTGACGACACAGAACAAACAGTAAACAAAGTACACGAACTATTAAACAAAATGTACGAGAACAAACACATCGATCATGATACTTGTAAGTATCTTGATCAAGAAAACATAAAAGTCGTACCCCACATTGGTACTTATTGCCTAAAAATTCACAAACCTCGGCAAAATTCTAAAAGACACACTATTCAAAACAAAATTAACTGAAGTAAAGAAACATAGAACAAACAAACTGAACCACCAACGAGAACTCCACAACGAGACCCAAACATTAATATACTTGCCTCGCTACTCGAAGAGCAAGACCACTAAAATGCATTAAAATAATTTTTCACAAACACAAACTAAGGAAAGAATCTACACTGCGACTGATGAGAAACCACTCTCGGGTTTCGAAACGCAAGCGTCAAAGGGCCACTCTATCAACTCTGTAACACAATAGGTCCGACTGCGTCTCGCCATAAGCTTTCCCCACACAAACAAAACATTACCGTACACACTGACCCAAACTTCCCTACAAATATCCGAGGCGAAACAAACATTTTTGTTAACACAAACAATCGGATAAGAATGTAGGAACACATTTTTGAAACGAATCAAACACAAACTCGACACAAAAACATTTTGGATAGTTAGGTGGGAGCCTCTTTCACACTTTTTACATTCATTGCTCTTGTGTGGGGGGTTGTCAACCTGATGTAATCGCAAATCCTCAGATTTCCATCTGATATAGGTATGTACGTAAACAAGAAAAGTAAACTCATGAATTTTAATAGACGGGTGGCTAAGACCAATTTCAATAGAGATTGGTCTCAGCCACCCCGTCTAAGTCTGTGTGGGGAAAAGTTGTCATGTGTCACCCTATATGGTTACCACAACCCCTTTACATCCCTGCCATGGGATGATGTTTGTTAATAAAGTGTAAACCGATGGTATTCTCTCCCTTTACTGAACACTTAAATTAAGATCCTTGATTTCTTGACTACTAATATTGATCCACAAGTATTACCTTCTCACCTTAACGTGGTGACCTTGTCAGATGATTACATCAATCGGACAACATCAAGCCACGCACCAAATAAAGTATATCACTTCAATGACTGAGTATATCGCTTGATATTGACTGCCGATAAGGTCAACACGTTTACTAAGCCGCAGAGAAAAAAATTGTTGACTGATAACAGCAGAGTGTGCTTAAGTGTATTTTTTAAGACAAATCAAAATTGACAAACCAATCTCTTCTCTTTGCCGAAACGACATATACGCTTCGGCAGAGCGTTGCATTTTCCACACTAAAACAAGATTAGCAATTAAATAAACTGAGAGAGTAGATGGGATTAAAATTATTCATGTTCTAATCATCAGGAACGTAGATATGAGTGGGCTGACACTCAATGTGTGCTCAGTATACCTGCTTGGTTCTAAACTTACGACTCGAATAATCAGTACTGTATATGTGTATAACATGTATTGTGAGGGTGTTTGGGACACCAAATATATGACCAATCACAATGATGATATTGTGTCACATGCGCCAGACAATAATGATTGATGATTACGTCAACCCTACCCTAGGAGTAATCATTCTGATTAAAAATGATCGTCAGAGATCATTGGTAAAATATGGTTGTAAACGACAACAAAGTTTCGCTCTTTCGCTTGGTTAGACTGACAGATCCGTCGTTGGAAGGCGCTCTCTATGTCCCCTCCCCCTTTTAGAGGAGCTGGGCGGGGAGCGTGGAAAGCGTCCTTGAGCAACAGGTCTTTCAATCTATCGCTTTGTCTTTTCTAGTAAATTAGCTCACATATATAAACCAAAGTACACACCATATCATCTCCAATTTTAAAAAGAATTATAATCTTTAATAACATGCATAATAACTTGTTGCAAACCATCACAGAGGACTGCCATTGCGTTTAATCACGATTATATCTATGGAAATTATGTATGTTTGCAGCTTCGCAGCTTCAATTATCCACGATAACGTAAGGATATTGCAATCTTGATTATGAAAATTGATGCACCCTATGCAGATTTCGGTAAGAAACGATTTCCACTGCATAGGACAACCTCCCAGAAATAACAAAAGGAAGTGTCAAACTTGACGTTGAGGGCGTCAACTATCGCCGCCACTCCCTTTCGATACCCGGAAGAAACTATTTCTCAAGACCATCGTGACTATGTGTTCTCTGTCCTAAGAACAGTGTGACAAATCACCCTCAAAGTAATGACCTTGTCGCCTACCATGGCAACCATTCCTCGCACTGTGACAATTACATAACCGGACTGTTACAACTAATAAGTGAGTCTATTCCAAATTCGGAGAATCGAGGAAATGACTTAGGCCTACGCCGCCGGGTCGACACAAGAACTTCCGTGTATTGATCCTACTGGTACTTTGTAACAAGGTCGACGTCTTTAGAGACAGTGACTTTGTAAAGAATGCTGACTTCAATTCTCCAAGGGGTCATCTATTTTGGACTCTTCTTTGATCGGCTGCCTGCATTCAGCTCAGGTAATCTTCCCCTGCTTTTAATCAAACTCACTTTTCACAGCGATGTTGTACTTGGCGTCATACGCCTGATAAGACTTCACAGTGGAATGAAGGTGTGGCCGTGTTCATCCTTTTTGTGAGCTGACCTCATTCATGTTATTTTCTGAATGATTCTGTACCGCAGTGGTCACAGGTTTCAAACTGTACACAATTCCTCACATTAGAGGCCCGGTGTATAGTTCTAAGATTTACCGTAAAATGAATAAATTCATTTCACTCTTCTTGAAGTTCTGACTCCAACCTGTTCACGTGTAAAATGTCAGCTAAAACTGTTGTTGTTTTAGGTTGACCCTTTTATTCTTTTTTGTTTCTCATCTCCAGAGGAATACTCAGGCAGGGCGGGCGGTCGAAATAAAAAAAAACAAGTACCAAAAAAAAACCTATTTGTTTCAGTTCAATGTTCCGTCCATTCAGTCTCTACAATTTTTAAGTACAAAGAAGGGTATTTGTTTCAGTTCAATGTTCTGTCCATTCAGTCACTTCAATTTCTTGTCTTTCAGTTCAGTATTCTGTGTTCTCTGTCCTTTCAGTCTGAGTCGCTGCAATCTCACAATTTGATGACAGTGGTGCTGTTGCTAGGATGATCGCCCCAGAGGCGGCGCAAATAAAAAGTGTTTTTTTTTTATTTTCATGTCGGAGCTGAAATTTGCGGTCGGTCGGGAGATGAGAAACACAAAAATAAAAAATGTCGCCCTTACCAGAAGCAGGTCAAACTCCGATACCGTGTGAAAGTAGCTTTCTTTTAAAGGAGTATGCGCCTCGAAAGTGAAAGACTTAACCTTTTGCCCGAACTTTCATAAATGAAGCTTTCAACCATTCTCTTACCAAATCAACAATAAGAAGCAGGGGTCACCGTGCAAAGTTTGGAACTAGTGAAACAAATTACTCAACATTTTGCGATACTTGAAATTCAAAATGGCCGCCGGCCTAGTATTAACTCTATGGGGTTAAAATAAATTTTTGGATTTTCGAAAAACTAAGACGTTAATAGTTTTTCATTCTCCAGTGCTCGAAAATGAGCACCTACAAGCGGTAGATCAGAAAAGAATTGAAGAAATTAATCCGAATATCTGTTTCCGAGGCGCATTATTCTTTAAGCGGACAAAAAAGAGATGCGAATGGCAATAATGTCTAGTGGTAAATTTTTCTATCGTACCCCTTGGATAGTGCATCGATAGCAGTAAAATGAGTTCGTTAGATTTTCTGACGAGTTACATATTGATTTTCATCCGCCCTTTGAATCCAGTGCTTGCTTTCAAGCGTAGAGTCGATTGAGTGAGCCCGATCAGCATTTGTTCAGTATTTTGATATACACAGTTTGTGATGAATTTAAAGTTACCTGCTAGTTTGACGTTTAGTCTACAGTGTGACCAGAGTACCAGTCTTGTCTCTGTGAGATTCGCCATAAATTGAATATGGCCGTCAGCAAGAAAGCAATGCAGCAGTAAAGGACAGCAACACAAAAAAACTGTTATGACCAGTGAGTTCGCCTTCACTTTCACGATTCATTCTTATGTCAAATGCTTCGTCCACGACAGCTTTCGATGTAAGGCTTTCCGGCGGCAAAACCCCGTTCGAAGGGCGAGTCGAAGTTTTCATCGACGGTTCATGGGGAACAATCTGTGACGACGGCTGGGATTTAAAAGACAGCAATGTAGTCTGTAGGAATCTTGGTAAGTCATTTCGGTTCTGTGACAATTATTTCATTTAGATTTCCCTACCTTACACTTACCCACGGTCCCGGGAGGGACCGTGACTTACCTAAACGCGATCCAAAGCTCAAAATGTGGTCTGGAAATATCAATGGGATACTGTCCTAATTCTGTAATTAAACAATTGATGATTTTACATGAGTAAATGAGTATGGCATTATAATTTGACAGAAGGCTAACCATTAGATATCAAAATGTATGTATGTATGTATGTATGTATGTATGTATGTATGTATGTATGTATGTATGTATGTATGTATGTATGTATGTATGTATGTATGTATGTATGTATGTATGTATGTATGTATGTATGTATGTATGTATGTATGTATGTATGTATGTATGTATGTATGTATGTATGTATGTATGTATGTATGTATGTATGTATGTATGTATGTATGTATGTATGTAAGCTTATGTATATATGTGTAAAACCCTGCTCGTCACTTCGGCATTCAGTCATCAAAATGTTATGATTCTGTAGATTAAACCTAGCATTGCAATACATGTATGTGGTTTTATATGCTGCGAGAAGTAAACAAATGTCTGCCTTAGATCGATCGATCGATCGATAGATAGATAGATAGAAGTGAGGGTGTACTCGCTGTTGATATATATATATATATATATATATATATATATATATATATATATATATATATATATATATATATATATATATATATATATATATATATATATTAGGCTTTCCAGGAGTGCTTACCATGACCAAAGGAGACCCAGCTCCGTCTAGCCCGGGTCCTTTCGGCGAGAGGACAGGTACGATATGGTTAAAGAATGTTACCTGCCACGGAAACGAGACGAAGCTGTCCGATTGTGCATATCGGAAAGGACCTTTTAACTATCGCCTGACAAATTTTACAGAGAGGTGTTTTCACGGTGAAGATGTTGGCGTTTACTGTATATGTAAGTTCTTAAGCTTTTCTTCCCTCTTGCCGCAACTGATCATTTTCACCATAATAATGCATGTAGCATAAATAAATTATGATTAGTTTGTATCGTCAGACCTTCAATTGAACAGTAGCGTTATATGGGCCTGAGTGGTCCACTAAACTTACGTCTGTGGGCCAATTACTGCACGACCTGTTTACATGATTACTCGAAGTAAGAAAGCTAATAACTGCCATGAGTGAATCATTTTCACACAATCCATCATTATAGCAAACAACCTGACAGATCCAGTGATACTGCAGAACCGACACAACTTACATGACGCGACTGGGGATTTGTTGTATGTTTGATGTATTTAGTAAAGTGTTGCGATGATAATGCTACATTATTCGTTGAACAGTGAAATAATTTACTTGACGAGAGATTGCCGGATGGGACCTGTAGGTCACGGGTTTAAAGGTAATGAAATCGATGCTCTGTCATGTGGATCTACACACCACAGTCACCAATTGAACTCGAGATTATAAGGCGCCAATAACATCTGTTGTTGGTTGTACAATATGGCCGGTGTTTTGTACTAGGTTGCATTACAATGAGTCCGAAATAAAGTATATGATAATAATTACAGTCTCATGTTTCAAAAGATATGTTCATACGTGCACATGCGCACCTGATCATAGACTTTAAAAGTACGATTGGTTCAGATGTACGATCATCATAGAACTTCTAGGGATCTTCATTATAGGTTTAATATCAATAACTTGAGTTGATCTTTGAGTGATGCCTTGGTGGGACTTGATGTTCTAGTCCGTCTACCATTTACAGCTGAATGTGTGGTCATTTCTCATTGACAGTGGTGTTTGTAATGTCTAAGGGAGCAAGTCTGGATCTTTCTCTGAGCGTCATATTTTGCTTCCATTAGCAACCTTTCCACAGTTCAAACTGCTCTTTGCACCATGCCGCTACCTTATGTGTATCTAGAGGATGACGTTCTATGACCAAAGTTAGTGTACTGAGCAAATGTTTTAATTCTCCACTGCTTCACTGTGGGCCATTTTCCGATACTACTGTTCCTCCCGTTGTTTTTATGCTGACTTGTTGTACCTCCGATTTACAAAACTTTCCAAAGCTAATATATCTCAACCAGCTAGCTTAGGCTTTGCAACTTTGTTATCGGTCACGATTTAGACAGTCAGTAAGCTGCCTCACAGTTCACACTAATTTTGCTTTTACTTTCGAGTATGTTTCACACATGTCAATAGCTTCTGATAGACCTGGGTTTCTCGTATCGCAAACGTGTCTCTGTGGGTTACAGTGTTTGTAGAACTCTTTCATTACTTTACGAAGATTTTCTTTACCACCCTTGCATGTCACTGGAATTTTTTTAATATTCTTCGATGGCTTCGGGGCCTTCCATATTGAGAGACGTCATTGCTTGAACTTTGTCACTGATACTACTTGCTAGCAAATTCATTTCTAATTGTGTTTAAATCTACTCCAGTTTCTAGCACCGTTCTTTCCAAACTTAAAATAGTGGGTAGCGCAAGCTGTTCCATTTCACTTCTCTCCTCAGTGTGACAATCGACCAGACAGACTTATGAATACTGCAGAACTGACATATTCAAGCATTACATTACATTATCAGCATACATTACGCCTGATACCTCTTAAGGTAAGCATAACATGGACATTTTTAAATATGTTCAATGAATACTAATCACTACACACATCCCTTCTGTTTCTACTTAGACTCTGGTTATCAAGGTTGTTTTAGTGACCATACCAGGAATGGCCTTGCTGCATTTACGAATGGCCCTTCTGTACTGGATTCTGATGAAATGACCATATCTTACTGCCTTGGACACTGTAGAAGTGAAGGCAGAGGATTTAAATTTGCTTCACTGCGAAACGGGCGAGAATGTCGCTGCGGTGAATTCTTACCATCCACTGGATATTACGTCCTGATGAGCGTCAAATGTAACGAGCTTTGTTCAGGATCATCCGTACAAAGCTGTGGCGGGAAGACTACAAGTACTGTGTATAGCTGTAAGTGTTGATGCCATATGGAAATTATAATGGAGACTTGAAATACACAGTAAACGTATGTAACTTAAATGACAGAGATTATGATACCTCGTCTTTGTAAAGGACGCAGCCGTAAGGAGACTCTAAGAAATACATTGTAATTCATGGGTGTTCCTAGATATGAAACCCAATGTATCCTTGTGAAATGTAACATCTCATATAATAGTGACCAAATGTTAATATTAATCCTTTCAAGACTTCGATACGTTTCTCATTTTTCTCTAAATTGACAAGTTTTAGTTTTTATGCTGCGACTTAATGATATTAATAGAGTCGTTGACGGACTTATAACGAATATTTTTATGGCAATTCAAGTGTTTAACTTTGAAATATAAAAGTATCGACTGTGAACAATTTTCCTTCGCTTTCATCATGGAGAGTAGCTGATTGTCTTGTCACTGACATGGCTTATGTTTGTGCGAAGAGTGGTCAGTTGCTGTTTTATCCACTGATATAACTTTCAATTTTGAATTTCTAGCTATACTTGGTAGTTGTGGATACACAATTTCTTCTCAAAGAGGGTGGATATTCTCACCGGATTTTCCAGGAAAGTATCCGAACCGGGTAGGATGTGAATGGAGGATAAGTGCAGAACCACATGAAGTATTTAACGTGACTTTAAGAATGCTCTACTTGGATCATCCAGGGCTGGGTTATCACGATAAAATCAAATTCTTCAATTTACGAGGCAAACGAGGGGGTGAAGTAACTTTCACAGGTGCAAGTGATGTCAAGGGCGTTGTGGAGTACCACGTGGGAATCACCAAAGGATATTTGCTACACGTGTACTTCGGCAGTGGTTGGAGTGACTCTAATTACGGATTTGCAGTATACTACCAAGGTATTATAGCTCTTTATCAAGACTATCGTACGATTTAGGATCCCTTTTCATTTCATGGGTTCTGACTTAATCGAAAGTAAGCTTAAAGGCCAACCTCCTTGCATTCTTGTCATGAGTATCTGTCATGAAAACGAAACGATCAATACCACACACACGTTTTCATTCTTAAAAGATAATATTTCTCAAGAAAACAAGTAGAAAGAATTCTAATCGTCGCTTCGTTTTTCAAAACGCCTACATGACAAAATGTGGCTAAGCTACACGACATTGGCAGAAAAAGAATCATATATACAGTGATTTAGAGGATGTTCAAGTTGTCCGCGACGGGACGTGTTAAACTACGGTCGAGGCAGCTGCGCTGCATTATAGGCTGCTAACCGTTACATTCCTATTTCGTTACGTCGAAAGTTAACAAACTACATGTCTACCAACACACCCACATATTCATCCGCCCTATGCATCTATCTGCCACAGCAGCGTTAGTCTGCCAGCCAGCGATTTATTCAAACTTATTAACCCATTCAGCCATCCACACAACCACC
This sequence comes from Ptychodera flava, assembly GCF_041260155.1. Taxonomy (NCBI): domain Eukaryota; kingdom Metazoa; phylum Hemichordata; class Enteropneusta; family Ptychoderidae; genus Ptychodera; species Ptychodera flava. The sequence continues at coordinate 23,218,457 of NC_091932.1, forward strand.
GGCTCACCACGCATACGCATCTACCCATTCACCAGTTTATCTATCAATCAATTAACACATCAACCCATCCGTCAAAACGATGTCATACACCGCCCACCAACACATTTGTAAATATGTAACGATTTAAAAATTGAATTGTAACAAGTTATGATAATGGTACAGCGCATATCAACAGCGGCATCTGTAAGTTGTCAATTACGATCAGTACACTGGTCTTCTGTCTCACTACAGCATTCACTCATGTCACATGCGACAGTGGCAACCCTTGCAAAAACAATGGAACACGCTATGCCGAAGATCACCTTCATCATTGTATCTGTATGGAGGGATGGAAGGGTGACAAATGTGACGTCGAAGTCATGGTGTGTAAGAGCCAACCATGTCAAAATGGCGCAACATGTCATCCAATCATTTATGGTGAATCTGACGGATACTCGTGTAGTTGTGCGGAGGGATACGTCGGAAGCAATTGTGAAATGAAAGATCCAGGTACTGTATATGCTAGTCGGATAGTTGCTTATAAATCATGTACATGAACTTACTCTTCGTGTTGACTTCAGCATTTATAATTGTCATATGGTGTAATTTCCCGTTGTGTGCAGACAGATGCGCAGGGAAAGTGGCAACACAATATTATGTTATCCTTTCACTTCACTGGACTTTATGAAACATGCTAAATTATAATATGCCACAATCTGGACGCACTTTTATCACATGAAATTGTTTTAAGACATTCTCGGATTCACCGGTCTTGTGAATAGTGTATTGCCCGTTGTCCATAGTTACATGGGTCAATAAAACCATTAATTAGCCTGAACTGTTTTTTTACAGCTGAACCACAGGGTACAGGGGAAAGCCCCTGGGGTGGGGAGGAAGGTGTTTTTGTGCAACGGTTACCTTATTTGTTTTATTATATTTTGACTGTGATATTTCAAATAAAGAGTTCAACTCTACACCGTCTGACTGCTTTATCATTACCGACAAGTTCTTATCTCCTCTCCAACTTGTGTATACACCACTGTGCTCCGAAAAAAAAGCCAAATTGCTAATCCGCTGTCCGTATCACCGGATTAAGTGATTGAGTCAACACCACAGCCGTCCCACACACATTAAAATCCTTATTTAATGCGTGTGGGACGGCTGTGGTGTTGACTCAATCACTTAATCCGCTGATACGGACAGCGGATTAGCAAGTTGGCAATGTTTTCGGAGCAATTACAGTGGTGTATACACAAGTTGGAGAGGAGATAAGGACTTGTCGGTAATGATAAAGCAGTCAGACGGTTTAGAGTTGAACTCTTTATTTGAAATATCACAGTCAAAATTAATAAAATCAAATAAGGTAAACCGTTGCACAAAAAACACCTTCCTCCCCACCCCAGGGCTTTCCCCCGTACCCTGTGGCTGAACAAGCCATGAAAAATATGTTGTGTATTGTGGTTGTTTCCGCGGCAGCATATGTCTGATTTAATGCATTAAATGCTTGTTCAGTCGATATAGCAATATTGATATTGTTTTTGGTTTGATCCACAGAGTTTCCAGTCTGAATTTGGTCGTTGTTGCGATCTCATTCTATGTTATCACACAGTTCCAGAAACTTCCGTGACGGTCGATAAATTTGCCTCTCCCACACTGATACATGATTTTCCCCACCCTAAATATCCGACCACAACCTATGCAGGTCATTTTCATGTTGTAAAAATTCTTATTGGTGTTTGGGCCATAGCCCCAGGACACTTGGTCTTTTCATGTCTGCCAAACGGCAATCAATGGCCAGCTTTTCAACCAACGTATTCGGTCAATTCTATTAAATAGTCCCACCACACTATCCACGTTTCTACCTTTTGCATACGTAAAACATATTTTTACAAATCCCATGCTTATGACATTTTTATCATCACTCCCCAGGGAATACGTCAAATTCTACTATCGGCACAAGTACCAAATCACCTCGAATAACAGAACCAAGTGTTTTTGTTACCCTGACACTGCCAAGCTCAGGAGATCCGAAAGGGCGATATGATGAACAAGGATCGCAATCAACAGGTATGAAGTATCTTTCCGTCATAGTCAGACCTCTTTAGAGTTGTTCACGTGTATCGCTTTGTATCTTTGCGTCATGGTCAGACCTCTTTAGGTTGTTCACGTGTATCGCTCTGTATGTGACAACTGTGTTTCTTCTAGTTTTATGCTAAGATCTTTCATTGCGTTACGTTAAAGGTAAAATCCGCCTGGAGTTTAAGTAAATACTCTAATTTCTACAACGATTTTCTGGTCGGTAATTTAGTTGGGTCTAATTTTGTAGGTCTTGGAGTAAATGAGTAAGGAGTAAGGAGTAAAATCGCTAGCTTATGACAGTTTTATCATCACCACCCAGCGAATACATCAAATTCTACTATCGGATCAAGTACCAAATCACCTGGAATAACAGAACCAAGTATTTTTGTAACCCTGACACTGCCAAACTCAGGAGATCCGAAAGGGCGATATGATAAACAAGGATCGCAATCAACAGGTATGAAGTATCTTTCCGTCATAGTCAGACCTCTTTAGGGTTGTTCACGTGTATCGCTATGAAGTATCTTTCCGTCATAGTCAGACCTCTTTAGGGTTGTTCACGTGTATCGCTCTGTATGACCACAACTGTGTTTCTTGTAGTTTTATGCTGAGCTCTTTCTTTGCGTTACGCTAAAGGTAAAATCCGTCTGGAGTATAAGTAAATACTCTAATTTCTACAATGATTTTCTGGTCTGTAATTTAGATGGGTCTAATTTTGTTAGTCTTGGAGTAAATGAGTTTTGTACTGTCACGCTCTCATTTGTGGAAATCGAAAAGATAATTCTCGTCATAGAGGTGACACAAATTATAGCGGTCATTTTGCTTTTCAAAACATCGGTAAATTCCTAGGCGACTTTTGCACGTTGGCCCCTGATGTTTATGATTGTGATAGAGGCTGGTTTAATTGAGGAAAGTTTAAACAATAATCCTCTAAAGTACGAGAAATGCATAAAGAAGTGCGAACTTTATGGCTGTTGGAAACAGGGGAGATTAGAAGGCTTGCTTTGCCTATAGACTGTCGTAAAGCAAAGCCTTAACCTTATAATAAAAAAATGCCACTGCTTTTGTCCAAGTTCCTTATACTACGGAAGCCAATTTTGGTTATTTGAATTTCACATTTGATAATGTTTCACATATTCAGGACCGGCTACTTTTACAACGATACAGTCAATACTTGATTCCTAAAATTCATATCCCTGAGATGAATACTAAATAGAAACACTCACGCATATTGTGTCGGCGCTATGTAATGGGTGACATGTCATTTAACTCGCGAAATTGTCGTTGTATATTATCTTCTCATAATGTCATAATAAACTCCTTCAAAGTCTGCCTAAGCGTGACACTAAGATATAATTTATTGTCATGATGATGTGATGATGGAGATGATGATGATGAAGATGACGATAATGATGATTGTTGTTGTTGTTGTTGTTGTTGTTGTTGTTTTTGTGGATGATAATGTTATTGTTGTTACATCATTATTATCTTTATCCTATAGCATACATTGCTGGTGGTGTTGTTGTGGCCACTCTCGTCGTTGTCGTTATTGCAGTTGTAATCATCTCTATTTACAGGTTTGTAGCTTATAAACTGGTGTATACTAAGATTAAGAACTCCGTTTTAGCACTGAAATGTTCCATAGTCTATGAAAAACAAATTTATTGACTGGTTTTTTTTTCACTCATTGCGTCGGATATGCTTATATTTGTAAGGTTTTCGCGCGAGCATGTACAGAGACGCATGTGTCGCACATGATGAGTAAAGTGACACTGAAAATGATGTGTCGTTTAATTATCTGTGTGAAAGTTCGAAACGTGAATTGACGCCTGCTTCTATCGGAAGAATGCAAGTATCAAAAAGTTTCATCATTGGCTTCATGACTTTCAACCATTTCACTAGTACCGCCAATAACACCACCCATGAAATCAAAAACAACATAAGCTGTCAAAGCAAGAACATCATATATCTCATCACGTGAAAGCGTTGCTCAAAGCAATATGTGGGTGAAACTAAGAGATCACTTAGACGTCGACTACGTCTCAACAGGGCACAGACAAATAGAGAAACAGACTAGCAACGGGTATTGTTCAAGGCGTGGAACGCTTATATAACCCATTCATGTTCGCCTCGCCTCAGGTAGCTCTCGCCTCTCTTTTCCGAAGAGTGCTGACCATGCATCCTTCGGTAATTTTCGGATTTTCGCCAATTGTTAAGCGAAAGTATGTTCGGCAAAGTTTGTGTTGTTGTTGTCGTGTGGTGCTGAGCGGAATTAGTGTGCTGGCAAAAACGGGAGTGTTTTGAGCTTCAGGAAAGTGAGTTTTACCATTTTATAACATTCCTCTCATATTTTTATGAATATATAATGAGTGTGTTTGAACCAAATTTGAAAATCTTTTATCGATACTGTCTGGTTTTACTCAATGGTTTACGGTCAGTCATACCGTCTTTTACACGTTCGTCAAGGAAGGACATGTCTATGAAACTGCTGGCGTGTTATGTTTTGATTGGCGTGAAGCAGTGTTTCTGCCCTGAGAGCTCACAAAGTAACTATGGTTGCTACGCGACTGGCAACACGATGCCATCTCGTCGTATTTTTCGCATAATCTCGTGCAATTATCAACCACAAACAAAGTCTCCAAACACCTTTGAAGCTTATTTCAATGTGAAAAGGTTAAAGTTTAAAGGGGAAATTTACCCTGAAATTAATTTTGCATATTAAACTGATATGGTCATTGAAAGGCTTTCGAGTCGATTTTATTCACTTTCACTCACTGGCTAACAAACAGCGGTGTACTAAAATACCGGAAGTGACGTCGTAAACTTGGTCATTGAAGCAGTCGACATGTGTAACTGTAAGCTTTTCCACTTAGAGTGTACAGAATGGCTACAGAATATAGGGGCCAAGCACTCGGTGTCGATGTTAAAGTCGAGCAGAAATAAAGTTTTCTGCGAATACCACTTTGAGAAGGACTGCTTTTACCGAAAGTTGCAAGTCCAACTACTGAACTACTAGCCTAAAAGAAAACTGCCCGGGCATATCCAGCCCCAAGTGCTTTGCTTGTACATATGGGACTGTGCGTACGCTCAGGCACTAGAAACGGAACGCTGTAGACAGGACCGCTGGTTCTAGACTTATCATGGCTACATCGAGGTGTTCTGTAACACATTAAAAATGCTCGCACTTTTAGAATTAATGTCGATCTCTTTAGAGCATTGGCATTACTTCGGTGTCGGCATGATTTCACAGCGATTGGGTTGACAATGACAGGCATGATTGATCGCCGAGAGTAATTTGAACTTCGTCATCGGAGCTAGAATAGTCACTTTCCGAACTCGAGTAGCTGTAACTTTCTGACGATGTCAGTCTTGGATCATCGATTGCTCGTTCAGGTTTGAAGTTATTACCGATTATCTTCGTCATTATGCTTTTTAGTCGAGCGCTGAGGTTTGCGTACCGCGTACGCGTACTCTACTTGGCGTAGAAGAGCTTGGTCATAAGTGACCTCGCTTTGAACCCGCTGTGACTAGTAAGTTTGATACGTCACTTCCGGTTTCCGTGCGTTCAGCTTTTGCCACTGCGCTAATACGCGCAAGTGAAAGTGAATAAAACCAACGCTATTTTGTTTACCTAAGAAAGTCTGGGTAAATTTCCCCTTTAATGAGACGACCATGGAACAAAAGGCTTGCCGCGTTGCTAGCCTGTCAATCATCTTTCGACCACTCGCCACACAATACAGACACCTCTGTACCACTCATTTCAACTCTGATCAGCATGACATCAACGACATTACAATTTCTGCAGTAGTGCAAATTAATCAGCCAGACGATAAGCTGCGAAAACAAATCGAATCACTATGGATCCACAAAATCAATTCACTTTCACCTGTTGGTTTGAAAATCCGCCCAATATCCAAATAGGTTTCCACAGCGCCATCTCAGTCCATTTCCCGACAGAATAAATAGCCACTCACCTGCATATCCGCACGCCACATTTCAACCTTGGGCGTCGGACTGCACGGTGAGTGCATTTATCTCAAAATCACAGATCATAACTTCATTTCCAATTGACTTTGCCAAATATTTCCACAACTTAAAGTTTTGTAAAGCAATGTTTTTTTTCAATCATGTACAGCGTTTAATTATCAGTGCGATTCCATAGGTTGCATGTGCACGATCGATAAGCTTGCTACATTTCCATTGTGACTGTACAGTATTAATCTATTTACATATCATTTTATTACAGAAGGAAAAGAAGTTCATCTAACAGCAGTAAAGGGAAACCACATGCACACTGGAATAAACGTCACTATGAAAATGTAGATGTTGACGAACGAGGCGTCGATGACACTCGGCACGGGGTTCACACGGATGCAAATAAATCAAACGGAGATAACTCGCGACCCAAAGAGGAAGGGTTCGTTGAAAACATTGTCTACGAAAGTGCTGAACCCGAGGCTGAAAACGTGTATGAAGGTGTCTAGTCGCAAAACTGAAGAGAAAAAGTAGAATGTTCGTAGCAGTTCGCTAAACATAACTGTATGCTTCCAAGCAAAATCAATCCCAGAAGACGAGGGACTGTAAAACTGACTGGTCACGGCATAAAGGAGAAACATGCATAATCCTTGCTTTCATTCTATTGGTACGATGAATATAAGTCTGAAAACGAGAAATTAAAATTGCAATTAAAATATAAATGTATGTGTTTGTACACACAAAAAACAATACCTATACAGAAACGATACATACTACATACATACATACATACATACATACATACATACATACATACATACATACATGTACATACATACATACATACTACATACATACATACATACATACATACATACATACATACATACATACATAGATGTGCATAGTTATTGCCTGAATACAGAACAGACAATGCATATTTTGTATTAAAGTCACTACACGCTCGTACTATTTCAATAGTCTCTCACGGTAAGTTACAATAAATAACGAAAGTTACTCCGAGGCGGTATCCAGGCTGGTCTCAATTTTGCCAACTGCATCACAAAATATCACGCATAAAACGCAATTGTATGCCGACTGATGTCCTTGTTTTGATTGAGCCTTTTCAAACTCCACGAGCTCCTTACTTAAAACGTTCATGCCATCTGAATATGTAAAATCTCTCCCTGTTCATTGATTGTTTTCAGCTATTTATGAGCTTTAGAAAGCTACCATAACTTTGAAGTCGTCAGAAAACATCCCTTTCATGATCACGTGACATGGCATTAATTGATGTTCCCTCTGGCGTACGTTTTTAGAACTCGAAATTTTTTATGTGATTTCAAGTAAATTCTCCTAATTTATTTCTATCAAATGTGACTCTTTTTAGCGTACCACAGCAAAGAATGAAGTCCTACATAGTGCCGCTCGAAAAGTGGTTGAGATACAAAGACTAGTTCATATCAAATAACATAAATGTAAACAAATAGCTAACAGAATATTAATTTTTGCTACCCCGTTTGTGTTTGCAAAATAATCGTGACCTCCTCCAGCTACACAAATGTCAATGGCACTATAGTTCAGATATTGAAGTACTTCTAAGTTTTACTTCCAGATACATTACAGTACTTCCAAGTTTTACTTCCAGATACGAAAAACTGTAGGAACCCCTTTCTAGCGTCTGTGGTAATTGCTCTGCATAATTGATTCTGTCCTGTTTTAGATTAGAGTTGAGTCCATGCAGCAAAACCTTTCTTATGATGTTTTTGCTATTTCTTTTCTCGTAGGAAGCTCTACTGAACACAGGGATGATGTTAGTAGAAAGTAGACCGATTATTTTTCCCCATTGCAATAGGTATGGTTAAGATAAACGAAATTAATAGAAATACTGGAGGTTGTATTGAGCATTGAATTTGCAATTGACAGTGAGTGTCAAAACAAAACAAATACGTGTTATCGGTATATATGGAGAACCATTACCAGAGGGTTTACTAAGGTTCTAGACTTAACATCTGAGTATGGTTTGTTCGAAACTCTGGGATGGCCGTGGTTGAACTCAGAAAAGTAAAGCCTCATTGAAGTCACTTTTCCCTTCATGTCTTCAGTTGGTGTTGAGTAGAGAGTGTGATTTTACAGTGGGGCTTGAACACGTAGCATCTGTCACACAGGGCAAGAGGTAGACTTATCACGTCAAATATTTTACAGCTGTAGTGTCCCAACGTTTGCGGACTATTTTTCTGAATAATGTCAAAAGTGCTGGCCCTACAAGTTCATTCGTAACCCTTGGAACAATACACACGTTTACGCTTGTGTAGTCCTCATTAGAATCAATTTACTGACAGTGAATACACTTGCCTTAAATTGCTCCCCACCAGACCAATAAGATGACTATGTGTCAATTATTTCATTGAAAATAAACTTTGTGTACATTTGGACTGGTTCTCCACTCTGATTAGCCAAACATCTGGGAATATGACCACTGATATCAGATCGACACAAAAGAGGAAGCAATGAGACAACACCCTACTTAAGCATATATGCGTGTGGCCATGCAAGTAAACTAAGTAATAAACTCCTGCGACAGTCAGTTTACGTGTGCAAAGATTATTGTGAAGTGCATTCGACGGCAGCGCATTTGTGTTCACTTTGGTTGTATATGTTCGCCTATTCTTAGGATCTAAAATCTACAATGAAGGAGGTTAGGTATAATATAGTTGGTTTTCGGAACCCTCACTTCGTACCCACACTAACGGCTTTACTTACTATCATCTCCTTCGTTCGCGGTAACAGTAAGTGTCATTCTCTAATTATTTAGATGAAAACTGATGTTTGCTCTTTTATTTGTGTAGTAAAGGACGGTAAAGTTACGTGATCCGTTTGCTGTATCTCTTCGCATTATACTTAGCAAAGAAATTGTACCATAAAATCTTCGGGGAGATGTTTGTTATTCTCTTTTTTGAGCCATACCTTCTTTGAAAAATGCCACTATCTCATGTTTGGTGATAACCTTGGTAGATGTGATTAGGACCTTGAGTATAACTGCAGCAACCATTCGAGCAACCATATCTGAGTAATAATTGTTTATTCGTTGTGAGCGAAGTTGAATTTCCTATGCCTGTGCTTGGCAAACGCTCTGTTGTCACACGTCGGTAAGCACTTTCAGATCTACAGTTGCATTTGATAATCAAACTATCTTATCAAGAAAATGCGAAAAGATACATCTAATAGGGCTTCGAGGGATGTGAAACGTTCATACTTGAAGTGTGTAGAGATCATAGCGAACATAAAATGCTTTCGGAGCAATTACAGTGGTGAATAAAAACTAAACTAACTAAAACATTGCACATCGGACTCTGGTTTGAAGACCCTAACTAGTTCAGGGATTGCATTTGACATCCCTGAACTAAAACATTGCACATTGGACTCTGGTTTGACGACCCTAACCAGTTCAGGGATTTCATTTTGACATCCCTGAACTAAAACATTGCACATCGGACTCTGGTTTGAAACTTCGACCTACTTCAGGGATTTCAATTGACGAAACATACATACCGTACTCATCCAAGTATAACTCAATGCTTGTGTACAAGCCCCCCACCAATTTCAGAGGATTTCAAAAATGCATTACATCCGTGTATAAGCCCCTACCCTAGAGTAACTCAAATACAGAAATATTTGGAGAGTATGTTTGGTCATTAAACTTGGTAAAATTCCTTTTAAATCATAAAGAAACTATTAAAAGATTTTAAAACAATGGGAAACCGGAGTTCCCTTGACAGCATCGTAAGGAAAATGACACGTTTTCCAGTACTGTCATGATTCTTTGACCCTGCTCACCCCATCCCCTAAAAAGAATAGTCTCACGACACATTTTCACTACTGTATTGTTGTTTTCACAAGATGTAGACAGTTTGATACTGGAATGTTGAGTTGCCTTCCCGTGTAGGCAATGCATTCCAGTTCACATCCCATTAGTCATTACTGTTGATCAGCTGCATATACATGACATCTTTGTTTCAAGTTTTGGGGTTTCTCGACGCTGAAATTTCACCAAAATGTCACTTCTGTATCAAGAGATTGTGTAATCAATTTCTTTGGATGTGTAAGTTGATTTTGAATTTGTCAGACTACAAGAGGTTATGAAAACCTTACAAAACTTCATGGAAATGTATAAAAGCTAGACTAATTGTGGTACGATTAAGAATGTAGCAGTTATTTTGTGGTGATTCATGGCCTAATTAAATCATTGTACAACTAGACTGGCATACTTTGCTTTTAGAATGTTCTTAATTTTTGCCTTTAACTTGCGTCCTGCTGTCAGATTAAAGTCCCAAAGGATGGCTGATGCGAGGACTTGTTGATCCACCCATGGTTGTTTCTTACGTCCTTGGGTGACATAACAGGGACTCCATACACTGTCCCATTTCCCTGAATACCAGTGGATATTGAATGTCTCTTCATCTCTGGATACTACCTTGCCGATCTGAGGAACCTCGGTGTAGTCAGGGCAGTAAACAGCCACAAAGCTGCCTGCTGCCAGAGATGAGAAGTCAACTACAGTTTCCACATGCCTTGGCTGACGCTTTCCCTGTTTCCCGATTGTTACCTGAAAAAAAATAATAAAAAGATTAACAGTCACAAATGGAAGAAGTAAAACTTAGTATAATGTTTAAAAGAAGTAATAAAACTGATTTCTCTGATTTTCAGAGAAGACACGATGTCAAAAGCTGACTGATTGCAGCAGGTTTATATCATGGAATAAGTGTTACTTGTTTTGACAGTGCTTCATAAACCTCATAAAAGTAATCTTCTCAATCGTGTTTGCTGCAAAACATCACAATATCAAAGTTTTAAATATTGTACTTTAAATGAATTCTTGACAGCTTGGTGTGATTTTGAAAAGCAAGAAAGGGTTCTTTTTATGCTGTAACAACTGTTATTTAGTGACATCAAAATGAAGAGTTCTCCCTCAACACTTTACTCACTTTACTTCCTACAAAGCCCTGACAATAATTTTAATTCATTGTCACTGAGGATGGTTGCAGAAAATTAAATTATAGGGCTTTACACACCTACAAAGAGACATTTATAACAAAGGAAGTAGAACTGGCCTTCATTCACATCTTGAAAGATAGGTCCTATTTTACAATTCATTTTACTAACCAGGTTTCAGTTTTCTCACTATTTCTAATTTATTCCTGTACAGTTGTTTCAACAGTGAAAATTTGAAATCAACTAGGGCTCTTATGGATCTTCTAAAGATACATGTTACACAGCATGCAAACTTAAAAATGATTTCTTTACTAGACTACTTCTAATCGAAGCCAGAACATTGTGATACTATATTAATTCTCTCCTTTCCCACAGAACATGTCTGTACTTCAGATGTTTTAACACATTGAGAATCACAGATGTACTTACATGAGTGTTATCTTCCTCAATTATAGCAGCCAATTTCTCTACCCTTTCTTCAGTCTGTCCTGTCACATTTACTTCAGGAGGGCTTTTTCGTCTGTTATTGCAGTAGTCAACAATTTCTTTCAATGGCCATGTGGACGCTTCTTCTGGAACCTGATTTGAGTGAGAAGAAAACAGTTTTTACCACGAAACACTGGGAACAATAGGCATATACACTATATATGGTAATAGGAAATAGGAATACTCTTTACTCAATAAAAAGGCTGCTATCAGAACTACGGATTTGATCAAAGACAGTGACAGACCACAAATAAACAAAGAATATGAATGATGACATTAACAACTCACAGCATCATAAACATCGTAACTTTACTGCTAAAACGTAAATTGTGATTTGTACAAATACTGGAGCTCTTGTGGGTCAAGTTCAGATACCATTTTCCAAAAAATTCTCCGGATTTGCAAAACTTATACAGCATACCTAACAGTGTGTCATGTATTGCACTATTCACTGAGCTTGCATACAGCGCAACACGTCACTGTTCAGTGAATACAACATTTGTGCAGTACAAGTTCTGGGGCGCCGTTGACTTTTGCTGGGGAAATTTTTGTAAATTTTGATGCTTTTCTTGGGTTCATTGATGATATAATGGAAATAACAAGCTCTGCCCTAACCATTAATGTTTATTTACGGGTGCGGGTGAGAGGAAAGCCAAATTAACGGGCTTGACAAGCGTTGCCTGTTAATTTTTGGCTTTCCTCTTGTCGGCACCCACAAATACACATTCATGGTCAGGGCGTCGCCCGTTATTTCTGTAATACACTTAAAGATAAATTGTGATTGGTTACAGAAGAATACTTTACATGAAGACATACCTGCTCATATTTTTTAATGTTGTCGAAGAAATCTCTCCATGAAGCCTTTGCATAATCTGGTAAACGGTGACCATAGCTATTTGGGACATGCTTCCTTACAGCATCCACATCAAGCTTTTCCAGTGAGGGGATTACCCATTCTGGGATTTCATCCAGGCTCGGGATGGTCTAAAATATATAAAAAAATATAATTGTGTGCCATAAATTTAGGCAAGGTCTACACAATAATACATATTCTGTCAATATCATTAGAGTCTACCAAATGGAATTCCTATCACAACTCAAAATTACACACACATTCATTGAGACACAATTCAGAAATAATTACATAAATCGATGCCCTTCTGGTACTGACTTCATAGCTTAGCAAACTTGCTTGAAGTGATTGAAAGCAAGCCATATCACAGCAACTCCCTCTAAGTGTATTAAGCTGTATATTTCTACAGACATAAAATGACATTGTCACAATGTGCATCAAGACCTCATATGATTATCATATTTCAACATCACTGTGTTGATTCAATGTAATTCTTTGATATACACAATATGCTTGCTATGACAAAATGGGATTACAATTACCTTTAAACATACAAGACCGTCTGATTCGTCTGCTTCATTCATTTCATCATCACTGTCTTCTGCATCATTCTTACGGACTGGTTTCCATGGTAGAGTGCTCCATTTTCTGTAGTTCATTTTTACTTTTCCATTCACTCTTCTGAAGCGGAAATTGTGAGGCTTTGAGTGTCCACCAAAGGTTCCAGCTATGTGTGGTTCTATCCATTGTTTAACATTGTAAACTTCAGTCAACAATTCTGTATTAATGGCAGGAGTGTAGCTACCGCGGACTGTGTGCATTAAGTCTGTAATAAATAAGGCAATGTATTAATTAATGATCAATGCATATATAAATTTGACAGAGCAGCTTTTATTACAAAACTACACTTTCAGCATTTGCAATTTAGTTAAACATTCTTCCTAAACTGAATGGATGGTACTCATCACAAAACATGAAGGGGGCATGTGTGACACATAATTTTCCTGTCTCTGTAAATGGACATAATATTACAATCATGATAACAGGTATACCTATGAGCTGATACACACTCTGGTATTTGCAAAAGATGGATAACAGATTATGCCAAGCCTCATGTTGTTTAATCCAAGTGATCAACATATTTATGTACTAGATCATTTCACAAAAATACAATATGACATCCTGAACAAGATTCATCTTATTATACACCTGCGTCTGTAGCCTATGGAGTTTCGTTGTACAGTAAGTTTCGTGGAGTCCAGTAACTTTGACGCAGAGTTCAATAACATTTTTACAAGAATATATACTTCTCAGCATTCAGTACTTCAGGTAAGTCCAAAACCTGTGAATTTGAGTGAACATATGCTACTGATGTACAATTTCTACCATGTGCACTACGCAGCATGGGTAGAAATTTAGTTCTGTGTGCTTAGCAGACACACTTCACTCGTTCTCAGTCTGCTACCGATCGCTCAGTACAGTGCGCGATGGCCATCCAAAAGACGCCTCAATTTCGAATTTTTTCTTGTAAAGTTGGACTAAAAAGGTGATAATCATAAGGTTATTCCCAAAGTACTGGGATTTATGTCCGAGTACATTGTACAGTTCAGTATCTTCGGTAATTGAGGACATTTTGTTTGGAGTCCCCTCATTAAGTCCCCAACTCCTTTCAAGTGCCCACAAACATATCCTTGATATTTTCAAGTCCCTCACCCCACTGCAAATTCCCTCCAGAGCTGTTTGTGAAGCATGAATACATCTTGTACATACCTTGTAATGTATATGCATTTGTCTTCCTCAGCTGTGAAGCTATTTTGCTAAACATTTGATCACAATCTTCGTGAGTGTGACCCACTGGCAAAAAGTTGAAAGTAACCTATGGTTGGGAAGATAGAGAACAGTACTAAGTACAACTTGGCTGCAAAAATCCTTCGAGTCACCACTTCTATTGCAAATTGGCTGCTATGCGAAAGAAACTACTTGCCAATTTTGAAACAGTGTTATGGCTCTTTCAAACTGTCCATGCCATTCTGCCTACTGGTACAACTCTTCTAAAACTTTTCTCTGCTTTACAGAATGAGCTACATATTTCTGTTTGACAGTATACATTTTGTGTGAGATGCACAGATAATCATAGCATGTAATGACCATGCTAAGTATACTGTAGTGCATGCAAGTACTAATACATACTCCTGGTCTTAGTGACAAAATAATCAAATAAACAAATATCAGTACCAAGAGAAATGCTATACTGTTAAAACAACACTTTGGGAAATTTAGTGTTCATCCATTTGGCAAACAACAATGATTTCCTACAGGAATATCATATTAGTATATGGCCTACTATCTGACTCAAAAATGAAAATAAATTGGATTGTTCATTCAGTCTGTGAATTCATGAAAGCAACTTGGTGAATGATTTTGTTTCCTTACCTCATCAAATACACCATACTCAACCAGCAGGGAGCCCAAACACAAGACATATCTGTTTTTGTTTTCTCTGTAACAGTTGTCCAGTTGTGTGTATAATGTTTTCCCAAGTGCTTCTTTTTTCTTTAGCAGCATCTGCAGTAACACGTTCATTGTCAAATTGCTGTCATGAGGAAACTGACGCAAATCCAGAAAAACATATGGCACTTTTCCATGAGGGACATCAGTATGATGTAAAGACCCTGTGGATTAAAACAATCATGCAGTAAATTATATTTATCAATCTGTATGTACCTGTACACATTATGTGGAAAACTAAAATTTTAGTCTTTAAAATACACTGTTAGAGACTAAATATTTCAAAACTTCAGAAATTGAGTGCTAAAACTGTGTTAAATGATATATACTTGTTCGCTTATACTTACAAATCAAACTTTTTTGATGTAGATTTTTCATCAATTTTCAACGTTTGAAGAGTCCACTTTGTAATCAAAAAACATGATAGGAGGGTATATTAAACATTAACAATTTTTGATAAACATACCAGTTATATGGGTAAGAACTTGCAATAATCCATGGGTATCTTTATCCTTGACAACAAAGTGTGGTACATTTGTTTTGCTTTGGTCCATGCCATCAATAATGACAGTTGTCATCTCTTCTGGATGTGTGCGAGCTTTTTCTCTGGCATTATGGTATTGTTTCCGTTCAATGCTGAAGATAAAGAATAAACATGAATGCATGCATCAACTGCAAATAACGTTCCTGCAATTATTAAGCGCTCCTATTTGATTAGAACATATTACTATAATCAACTTCTATTTTGGCAGAAACTGATGTTTTTCAAGTTCATTACAATTGATTTCACAATGGATTTTACAAAGTCTCCAATCAACCCCTTTTACTCCAAAGGCATTCACCTTCGCATTTTGCCCACAGGAAAGTGGTTGAATTTTACAAATTGAAAAATCTTACCTCACTTGCTCATCATGGCGTTCAATCAGTTTTGTAATCCGTGTACGATCTTCTGCTTTCTTGGCTTTTACAAGTTCTTCACGCAAGTTTACACATGTCGTGCAGACTGGAAAGTCTTGCTTACCCTGATAGCATTTCAGAAAAATAAGTAAAGTAAATTTTAGGATACATTGATATGGCATCAGGAAAACTAAATAATGTAGCCAATGTAGACCAATCATTGGGTTCAGTGTTAATGTAAAATATTTATCAGTGTGCTGTTACCTGTATTTGTACAAATACTCAAGGTGCTAATGACTCATTACTATGAATTTTACCGGTCTGCCAAGCGGTTGTTTGACAAATCAAAATAAACTTCTGCATAAAACTCAAGAAATTATCCTCAGTGGTGATGAAAGATCCTTACTTTCATAATCTTGAACTCTGGCAAATGTTGCGCCCATATTCTCTGGAAATGGCCACGTGATATAATCATGTTTCTTCCATACTTTCTTTCAAGGAGTTCTGACACCATTCTGTTGTAAAGTCTGTCTTTAGTCCATGACGGTGGCAGATGTACTTCAGTCTTGTGTGGCATATAATCCCCTATTCTCTCGAAAAGAAACTGCATCCAAGTCAGACAAACTGTTGTTTTTTCAGTCATTCTCATCCGTCCACTGTTACCACGTTTAATAGTAATAATGTTCTCCTTGTAGAGATGAACCACTGATGCAAACCTCTTTGCAGAAATATTAAGTACATGACACCAGGCAGAGTTACACACTGGGACTCCTTTGATGACTAAGTTTGTTGTCACAACTTTCTTACCATTGACGACTTTCAATGTTGAATGCTCGATGATTTTGTTGAGTATGAACTGTCTTTGACGATCTTCATTCCCAATTTCTTTGAACTCCCTCTCTGCATCCTTGATGGCATTCTTAGATAGCTCTCCTAAGCACTCATCGCCACAACACTCCATTTGTAACACACATACTGGGTCACGCAGAGGTTGTGAAATTCGACGTCTTGGTTTTGTTTCCTACAATCTGACTCATGAGAACTAAGAACCTTGCTGTGCATTGTGAAATGAAATTATGCCATTTTCTCTACATGTTAATATCTTTTCAGCTCACATGTGAATTTATTCAAATAAATGTCAGTGTTAAAGATATGCAAAGGAGGTAAAAAAGGTTACCGGTAATTCCCACAATATGCTGAAATTTAGTAGGTGTTTGATCAGATTTGAACTCACAATGTACAGCACCATGTCACCTAGTTCAATATTAAATGCATGGCTGTTTGGATTTGTCCGTCTAAGCTGACTTAAAGTTTAACGAACTCTGGCCAGGTTAATGGCACTCGCTGAAAAGCATACAAAATGACGAGGGAGTCTGCAATTGTGAATTCCTGGCTACATTTTGCCTAATTGTGAAAAACTGAATGCAGTGACCTACCTAAAAATATTTTTTCAAAAGTACAAATATTACACAAAATTGACAATACTTGGAGTTCAAAATATTCCCTCAAATAAACATTTTAATCAGAAGTTTGGGTATAATAATGGCAAATTTGGTAAAAAAATAATTATCTCCGTTTAGTCTCACATTTTTTCATTTAAATTAGAGTCTTCACTGTTCTAAGTTTTGCTTTTGTTGTATTGTACAATAAACTGCATGAACTGGAAATGAATGGTGTCATATATTGATGTTAAGTGACTTTTCATCATACACTTGTATAAGATCAAGTATGGTGACCCATCTTTTTCTCTGATATTTGATTATTCTCATATGCCAGAATATGCCATATTTTATTTATTTTATTTGCATGCAGGTCATTACAAGCTGCATCTTAGGAATTTGACAATGGGAAAACAACTGAGAGATATTGACTGTACATTTGTGGACAATCTTGTAAAGAACATGAGTTCATATAGTGACGACTCATATAACGCACTCTGTGTTCTAGTCAATGTGAAGAGGGATGAATTCAATGCAAAAAATGTAAGTAACACTGCTAGTTATTACTCATGAAGTAATAGTGAACTCTGACATGTACATTCAAACCAGTTTGCATATTAATCAAAATGCAGCCATCATGATGTTATGTTGCTGTTTTTCTCACTCTTGAGCCAGCAATATAACTCTGTTATGTTGACACTGATTTCATGAAAACTTGAAGAAGAACAATCTCGCTGCAGTAGCATAGTAACTTTGTGTAGGTATTCAAACATACAACACTCCAATGTTTTCAAATTGTGTTGATTCAGCAGCTATGTGACTGTTTTCTTCAGATAAATGGATACATTTATCAAGTCATTGGAGGACAACACCACTTCTTGGCTGCAAAAGAAGTTGCAGAAAGTGATGCAGAAAACGCTGATCTCTTCAAGACACGATACTGCGTTGTCTATGCAGGTCTTTCTACAGAGGAGATTTTATGGTTAGCTACAAAGCACAACAAGAATGGAGAATACCGCCACCCAATGGTGTTTCAAGAGAAGGTTTGTTGCTTAAACTATGTTTGAAACCATATCTTGAAAATTTGTTCATGAAATTCTGCAAAAGATTTAGGAAATGTAAAATACAATGCCCAGGGAAATATTTGGGTGTTTAATTCTGAAGATTGCAGTCAGTAAATCACACTGTGAATTTCTAGAAATCACTAGAAATCACTTTTGCTAGAAATCACACCGTGAATTTCTCTGTCGAGATGATCAAACCTCTAGAGTCAAAAACTGGTCATGTACTGCTGTTTGCATCAGTGTGTGGTACATTTGGTCAATTTATGCCTTATTTTGGAACATTAAATCAGTACTGGCAATATATATTTTCTTTCATGTTGTAAGTGCATTTATGTTACCATATAGTTTTAGTCATTGTGGAAATCTTAATAGATTTTATATGATACGTTTATTTCCTAGGTGAGATTTTGTCATGAATATACAAAATCAATTGAGGGAAATAAAGACAAAGAAAAGCAGTTGCGCAGTTCTTGCAAACTTCTTTTGAAAAGAGGTAAGTACTTTTGTCTGTTAAAAATATATTGACTTTATAGTTATGAGAAAGAAACTGAGAAGAAAAAGTGATTACCTGGGTACATTATATTATTTCATACAGTCAAACCTGTCTTAGCGGCCACCTGGATAGAGTGGCCACCCATCCTATAACAGCCACTCCATTGCAGTCCGGACGTAATTTCAATGTAATTGTACCTGGATAGAGTGGCCACCTGTCTAACGCGGCCAGCGGCCACCCTTTTTGTGTGTCTTTGGTCAGATGACACTGTGTATTACGGCCAGAAATATCTTGACTGCCCACCAAAGTGCCTTGTCGTACTCAAATTTTGAGTCATTGCAGGGAGTTTACTTTGAATAGCCTATTGTATATGTGCTTGTCCGACTCCACTGTGGCCGTGTGTTCAGGACAAGGTGATGTACATAGTCCCTTTTGTAGAGGGACTGAGGTGCTAAGTACCTAAAGACGAAATAACAAAAGAGGTGTGAGGAATCCACCCCAGCAGTACCTTACAACGGTTCCCAAAAATGCCCCCACTGACTAAAAAGTATACCGACACAATAGTTTTCACCAGTTTAGGGAAAGGAAATGTCGAAATAATCTTTCAAGTTTAGGCCTAATCACTCTTCGATCCCATGTTTTGATCAAAAACACCGGAACTCTTATCAATACCTGTGATCGAAACAATCAACTACCACTTCTACAAACGACATGTACTTAGCATATTTCTAGAACCTTACGAAGCAAAATTTAAACTATATTTTTGCAAGAACACTCGGCGCAATCTAACTTTCTACAGGTTGGCTTATGCGGGATCCATGGCAGCCATTGTTGTTTATCGAAATGTTGTCGCCGATCGCACTGACCATTGGTCGAAACAGGGGTACAGCGCCCTCTTCAACAACATTTCTATTCAAACCGTAAACAATGAATATGGAGGCCGGACACAAATCAAAAGCGCACTGCGGAGGATATTACAGAAGTAAAAGTATTTTAAGTCATGTTTACAGTGACCTATGTTTTCTTCACCTTTAAAATTAAATAGTTTCACTCATCTGTGTTTCCCTTTACTCTGTTTCCTTGGTAACAGACTGATGATGCTACATTGAGAGAAGCATGCAAAATAGCTCTGTTGGATGAAGATGTATACCAACTCGTGTCAGAGGTAATGATACTCTTTGAAAATGGACAACTCAAGAACCAAAAACTCAACTTCAAAGAATTGAAAAGTAAACCTGAGATGGTGAAAAGCTTCTTCAAAGGCCTTTCCTGCTTGCATTCATCAACAGCTAAGGAGATACTACACCAATTGATCAACAGAGAAATCACGAAAGAAGAGTTTACAAAAGAACTGACAAACCTAGTGAAATTAACATCAATACAACAGACTTTCGCGTACTTAACCACCGGTGGAAACTGGGCAAAGGCGAAGGAGCAGTTTCCAAAGTTTACCACAAGAGATTATTTACAGCGATACAGACATCTTTCATTCAAATCTATCCCAGAGCAATTCCGGAAATTTTGTGAACATTTAAAGAACAGAAAAGACAGCATCAATGACAGTGGTATGATCAAGGGGAAGGATGGAGCCAGATTGTACAGTGTGAATGAGGACATTTTACATGTGGACTGTGATATGGTTGATGACAAATGCAAGTCCTTCAATGGATTCCAACTTGCCGTGCTGGATATGCCAAAAGTAAGTTTAAATTTTGTCTCTCATTCATGAAACATATGTCATTTCCGTCTTCATTATCAGCATTGAACATGTTAAACATTGATTGAAGACCAATAAATAATCCAACAAGACTTCAGGTTGGTGAGCTGTCTTTCAAATTCATAAGCAGTAATGAACAAGCATAATGGTTGATAATATTTAAGTAGGGATACTACCGGGTACTTTATTTGGTTTTTGTAAATGCAAAGCATGTAACATATACATATGTTCCATTGATAATAATGAAATTGCAATGCTCAAAATCCAGAGATTGTGTCTCACACACTATTCTTTGCTCTCTTTATAGTTGTGCAGGGATGTACTCACTCTTTGACAATTACATTTCAGGACTGGACCCCAGAAGAACTGAAGAAGTTTTGCATTACACTTCATTCGATGAACATGGTTAAAAATGTTCCATTTTACAACTTGGTGGTGTTGTGTTCAGTGGAGGAGATGAAAGATATCATGGAGGTCATGAGCGGAAGCCAACTACTCGTTGAAAAAGGCTACTATTATGTAAAGAATACTGATCCAGGTAAATGGTAGAATCTTCTTGAAAATTATATCTGATTCTTCCTGCCAGTCTCACAAAGTTTAAATATTCTCTCTAATTTAATTAATGTGGCACCTCTGATATTTAGGAAATCAGCATTTGTAGGTACTACTATGTAAGACATAGGGCTTTGCTGTATGAATTACCCATATTTGTCCAAGTGCAAGCCTCTGCTCATGTATAAGTGCCCCTTCCCCTTTGATTTCAGATGATTTTTGAGTCTTGAGAAAGCTTTACATCTGTGTATTAGCCCCTACCCTAGTTTAACTCAAATACGGTAGAAATGTTGGTAAAAACATACATAAATATTTATGAAAGCACCTTGAGTAAAACAGTCATGTGCAAGGCTTAGACTTTACCTTAAGTAAAACAGTCATGTGCAAAGATTAGACTTTACCTTGAGTAAAACAGTCATGTGCAAGGCTTAGACTTTACCTTAAGTAAAACAGTCATGTGCAAGGCTTAGACTTTACCTTAAGTAAAACAGTCATGTGCAAGGCTTAGACTTTACCTTGAGTAAAACAGTCATGTGCAAGGCTTAGACTTTACCTTGAGTAAAACAGGCATGTGCAAGGCCTAGACTTTGCAAATTTGGCTTACAGGTCTGACTTTCAATTGTACTGTTTTTTTTTCTCATAGGTTCTACTGTTACCATGTGCAATGCAGTTCATGGCGTGCTCATTGGCTATTGGTCTGTGACAGGAGATGTTGCTATGGAGCAAGTCAACATGCCAGAGAAGGAGTCACATCACAATTTTTGGTCCTGCACAGCAGATACTAAAGTGAGAAATGATGATGGTACAGTGGCAAATGAGACTCAGAAGCCTATTGATCTGATGGAGATGTTAATCGAAACTTTTAGTCCTGAAGATGCAATGGTCTTGGATGCCTGCAGTGGTACAGGTGTGTAGTGAACCAATACAAACAATATGATAGAGTTACCTTGGTATAGCCTGGTATGTAAAAATGATAGTTTAATCTATCAAAATCCACAAGAGACAGTGATCAGAAATGTTGCTCATCAAGAAGATAAAAGTTAATTTTCACATTAAATGTCCGTAATGACTGCTTCCCATGGAAAAATGATTGAGTGGCTGACCTTTTAGTTAATCTGTTTACCATATAAACATCTTCACAATTCTTTCTGACTTATTTTTCCAGGTTCTACAGCAGTTGCAGCATTGCAGACAGGCCGAGATGTGTTTGCAATAGAAAAGGATGCCGACCAGTATGCCTGCTTATCGTCCAGAATCCTGCAAACATTTTCTGGTGAGGAAAACCAATAGGAAAATCCCCACTTTCTGTTTTTAGGTAGAACATGCATTGATGACAATTCAGACTCTCAAATTTGTACAGTTCTTTTCTGATCGACCACCCATGGAGGCTCATTGTAAAACAATTTGAGAACGAAAACATTTCACTGCTTCAGTTTTTAGCTCCACTGTCAGCGACATGGAGCTTATCTAATATCTACTCATCTGATAGCTTTGAAATTTGAAAGACAAATTCTTAGTGATGATCTGAATGTAATTTATTCAAAGTAGGATGAAATCTGCAATTTTGTATTTTTTGGTAATTTTGCCATTATTGGTCAAATTTCTTTTTCTTGAAATTTTTCTGAAATTTTGTATACAGATTCTCAGCAATTATCCATATGTAATATATTGTGATTATGATGAAATCTACAATTTTGTAATTTGGGGGGAATTATTACTGTATTTGGTCAAATATTTTCTCTCAAAAACTCAGAGAACTCATCTGATAGCTTCGATATTTAATTGATATGTTCCTTGGGATGACTTGAATGTCATACATTTAAATTGTGGTGGAATGTTTAATTTTGCATTTTCAAAGCTATTTTGCCATTTGTTGTCAGGCCAATGCAAGGAAACAAAGATGGTGGATATCAAAGATATCCACCTTCCTCATCAACATATGTCAAAAATAGGTAGCCTTTACATAACCCAATGGAGCTGTATCGGTTGCGCGTTTGATATTGCAAATTTTATTATTAATTCCTTCATAGAGTTAACACAGAGGTGGTGGCTATTTGCTTGTAGAATAAATGTTATAAAATCATAATTTTATTACATTTTTTAAAACTGTGCTATTGAGCTGCTCCATTGTACTGTAACAGTTTTTTTCATCTTTTAAAATAAACCATACTTGGATTTGAAGTTTCTCTCCTTGTTTGTATGTATTTGCAAACACCAATATTAGTGTGTGTGTGTTGTCGAAGTTGAGAGAGTATATAACACATAACAAGTGGGAGTTTGAGAATAATACTTTAAATTTCATGTTAGTTGTTGTAAACGTAAAGAGAAATCTTGTTCTTGATCTCTCACACCCATCAATTGACTTTCAAAACTTTTATTTTGAAATCCCTGACCTGTTTGTCTGACCAATTTAGGGTTGGCATTTGAAATCCCAGAACTGTTTGTCAGGCCAGTTAAGGGTTGGCATTTGAAATCCCTGATCTGTTGATCTGAGCAGTTAAGGGCTGGCATTTGAAATCCCTGAACTGTTTGCCTGACCAGTTGAGGGTTGGCATTTGATATCCCTGAACTGTCGGTCTGACCAGTTGAGGGTTGGCATTTGAAATCCCTGAACTGTTGGTCTGACCAGTTGAGGGCTGGCATTTGAAATCCCTGATCTGTTGGTCTGACCAGTTGAGGGTTGGCATTTGAAATCCCTGATCTGTTGGTCTGACCAGTTGAGGGTTGGCATTTGAAATCCCTGATCTGTTGGTCTGACCAGTTGAGGGCTGGCATTTGAAATCCCTGATCTGTTGGTCTGACCAGTTGAGGGTTGGCATTTGAAATCCCTGAACTGTTGGTCTGACCAGTTGAGGGTTGGCATTTGAAATCCCTGATCTGTTGGTCTGACCAGTTGAGGGTTGGCATTTGAAATCCCTGAACTGTTGGTCTGACCAGTTGAGGGTTGGCATTTGAAATCCCTGAACTGTTGGTCTGACCAGTTGAGGGTTGGCATTTGAAATCCCTGAACTGTTTACATTTGAATCTTACTGATGCTGGGCGAGGTTTTTCCCATGTATATCAGACATTGTAATTATTGCTTAGAGAGTGTGGGCCAGATAACATTTATTAATGTGAAAATATGACCACAGCCGTGAATTTGGCTTATGAATTGGCAAAGCGAAAATATTAACGTTCGTTGTCAGTGCTGCCAAAATTTTTTTTCACTTTGTAATTTTTTTTACAAAAATAGCTAATTAGTCTTCTTTGTTTGCAAAGGAAATGCTATTTCAAGTTTTATCCGAGTCAAAACAGAGACCAGTTATTTTTTCTTGACTATATAAAAATTTTCCGTGATAAAGACTAGAAATCCTTAAATGTGTAAAATCCAAAAAACATGTGCAAGTGTTTCAGACGGTTTGGAGTTGAACTCTTTATTTAAAATATCACAGTCAAAATTAATAAAATCAAATAAGGGAAACCGTTGCACAAAAAACCCTCCCTCCTCACCCTAGGGGACTGATTTTCTCCCCTGTGATTGAACTTAGTTTGTTTACAACCATTTTCAGTATTAGATAGCAGGGCTGCCGCAGGGAACTGCAATAAAACTGCTTACACCAATTAGTTTCAGCTGTAGCCGTGGTCACTTTGGTGTTGAACAAGGCTTCTTGATACAGACAAAAAGTCTGCTTGTACAAAGGCAAAACTAGTAGCTCTGTCTGAGGCTCGGGTTGTAAATGAGAGTTTACGATTGGCACCCTGTGTTCAAGATTAAGATACAATGTAACATTTACCATGCACTGGTCCATGTACAAATCTTTTTTATTTCAACTTCCCCAGACAAACTGTCTGCATGGGACATACAATGTTGTAGACTTTGCCAGCTGGCTACAGCTGAAACTAATTAGTGTGAGCAGTTTTATTGCAGTTCACTGCAGTGGCTTCGCTATCTATTACTGAAAATGGTTGTAATATTTGTACAGTGAGTTCTAAGTCGTGCACGCTCTACCTGAATGAGTCAAGGAAAAAATCAGGACAGAAAGAGAAGAGAAAGAACAGAAAATTATCGTTGAATTATGAGTGTCCGAAACTATTCCCGGGGTGCAATTATGTTATAAAGAAAAATCGTGTAAACACTATAAAATGATAAGATGGACGATATTGGGGAACCTAACGATCATCGAGCTCGACCTTATAACCAACATTGAGGTCACATGTTTTTGAACCCCCCCCCCACAAAAAAAGCGATTTATCAAAGTTGGTGTCATGAACGCTTTGGAGTTGTATAATATAACTTTCAAAATTTCAATACCGTTGATATGATATCGTTGATATCGTTAAAGTTGAGATCTTTCTGAATATTTCCATGGTAACATGGCAGTTTCTGAAACTACTTTACGTTACCTGTGATAACCTGCCGTACTTAAAGGTCCTTTGGTGTCAGAATAACAAATGCTAGATTTGTTAACGTCACAATTTTAGTCACCATTATGGGACACTTACATCTAGAAAACAAAGCATTTTTAGCCCCTTTTCTGCATTTACAATATGCAATCTTAATTAGTTCTATCAGATATTACATAACACTGAGTCAACAACGTCAAGGGCAAATGATTGTCTGTAGGGGTTGATTTTATCAGGCAATGAGCTTTGCCCTACACAATCTCTTATCGCTATTTTTAATAGCACACCTCGTAAACAGCTTACAAGATGGCAAAAATTTTAATTAGGATGCAAATACCAGACTTCCTGGCTCATAAGTCGGGTATTTTTGCACTGTTTTTTAGATGGGAGTGTCCCGTCATGCACAGCTATTGCTTTGCCTGACAAATTGTCTCAGGATTTTTCAGCCATTTTGGTCATGATGCTTCAGACTGTTGTAAGACTTGTAGGGTGAAATTTTGATGCTCAATAAATAATTTAAGCAAACAGGGGAGTCTTGGAGATTTTATAAACTGATTTGATAGAGAACTTTTGCTTTAAAATGAATTATTCCTCGTCCTCTTCGAAAAGTGTTTTCTCTGGTTAAACTTGAATAGTTCTCGACTTTTTCAATGTACTTTTATGATTATACTATATTTTCAGCGAGAATAATGCTCTTGTATATCAGCCCTTTTGTCTCATTCCGTTCATTGGTTATTCAATTATGGCATATTTTCAAGCTATAGGTGGTACCGTGTGTGCAGTTATGATGCTGCACATACAATGTCTTATCACCTCACACAATTTGATACGCCCTGCATGATCTACAGATTGGCCTTGGGTTCCTGTAGTTGAATGTTAAGTGCTATTATAGAATTAATTCCTGTACGACTAACTACTTTTATCGGGGGAAAAACATTTACATCTCCAATGCTACACCATACAGTGCTATAATGGCGGATGTACATCAACATCAACTTACTGCAATTTTAATTTTCTCTGTTCGTCCACATACTAAGGTAACACACGTCTTTTGTACCAGATTTCTACACCCAATGTTTTTCTTACCCAAAAATTTAATTTGCTGTAATATTCATTCTTAATTTCTTGATGTATTTAGTCATGGTTACCACGATAATTTACAAAAAATGTTTCCTAAGATACGCACCACTACAGGATTCAATGTATTTCACATTGATATTTTTTGAAAGACTATAACAAGTGGGTTTATCGGCCGTGAGCCCTAGAACACTTGCGATATGAACCTTTCATGTGGCTACAGTGTAAATCTATTCCTTATCGATTACTAGATACTCTGACGACAATTTTAACAAGCAATCTACAGGCTTTGGACAGCTAAAATATTTTAGCGGCTTCTTGCGAGTATTATATTTTTCCACATATGAGCACGCGGGAGAGGGCACCGATGGGGCGAGGAAGGACTAGAACGTCGTTTTAAGGTTTGAAGATTGATTGTCAATAGAAAGAACAGTAACATATGACAGATAGGGACGAATGATAAATTGCGTACTGCGGGGTGAGCAAGCGGGGATATTTTCATGGAGGAAAATGAAAGGAGGGGAAAGTACTACTTGAAACATTAATTAGAGACATACAACAGCTTGTTCTTCCCTCTTTACAATTTTGATTCGCTTCCAATACCTTGAAATAGCATAATTCCAAGTGCAATCCTCTTTTTCACATTATATTTCTGAATCAGCTGATCTGTTGCTTCCCAATTCAAAAGCGTATCCGCTCGTAGCAATAAAGGTATATGTTTATTGTCGCATAGACAATTCTATGTCAGCTGCATGGGTGCAGATTCAATTCTGTCAATTATATCATTCACAGGAGTAAATTTCAGATACTAAAGTGACATGCTTAACTCAGGCATAATCTTAAACATATCGCATGCAGCTATGGCCAACGTTTGTCAAAATAGAGTGAATCTAAAGTTGTGTAGGATCAATATTTGGATATGACATTATCGATAACCTATTGCCCTTTCCTCAGTAGGATCACGTTGATTGTTTGAAACTCTCATGAATTTATTATCCTAATTTCAGACGCTTTGGTGCGACTCGGAGGCGGGGAGACTCCCTTCGAGGGCCGTGTTGAAGTTTTCATGAATGAACAATGGGGAACTGTCTGTCACGTTGGATGGGATATCAAAGATGCAGAAGTTGTTTGTAAAGAAGTCGGTGAGAAAAATTACTATAACTATTCTTTCCCATGCAAAAGGTGACTCGAACAAGTGAAGAGATGATTTCCTGTACGCAAAAAATCTTATGATTTATGAATCAGACTACCCTTGCCTTGGAGACTTTAAAGTCACATAAGTTGAATCTTTTTGCATCGTACTAATTACAAGAAACAAACCATTAAATCTTTGGAGTGATGTTTTTCTGTTTGGATTCCTATTATTACGCGATATTGTCTTTGGGAAAGACAATATTTCATATCTTGTTGATCAATTTGAACCAGTAAGTTAAGGCACTTGTGCGTATACACGCGCGCGGGCGCAGATCTTTGAGATGCGACTAGAACATTATTCACTGATAAAATATAAGTTATGCGTTCGTCGCCTGTGTTTGGAAAAGCTCTGTGGTCATGCTTTTGTAAACATTCTTACATTGTCATGTTTTCGTTCAAAGCGTCTTATGAAAACAAATGCAAGAAATGATACATTTAATGGGTTTCAAAACCGTAACAGGACAGTTACCCCTGGATATTCAGTCCCAGGACATTGCCACCTACCATTTAACCCCCCTCCCCCGGCTACTTACCACCGGACACTTACTACTCGGAAACGTACCACACAAAACATTTGCCACCCCGACAATTAACCAATCTCTTAAAATAATTTTAAAGGACGTCTGATTCTTTATCTTTATTTTCAAACAGTTTGGAGTTTGTTTTGACATAGCATAGACACTGTCTTTGATTCTTACAGCCTTATGGAGTGTATTTTATAAATTGGCGATGAAGGAAATATTCTTCTTATTCACATTCTGCGCGTAAAACATGAAACTGCAGATGTGTGTACGACTTTAGACGAAACCCGGTTTTGACTGAAAAAGGCAAAATGGTAAAAGTGACAAATATCATTTGTTGCCTAGTGTTAGGATCAAGGTTAGGTTTTAGGGTCAGTGAATAAAATTATACGTTTAGAGACAGTATGTTAGTCCCCTAACACCATATAGTTGTTATTTTGATGTCATTTACAGTATTCATTTAATATGTAATGCATGGTTAGACATACAGTCTTAAATTCAAGATAAACATTTCACCCAACAGCCACAGACAGCTCCTCATAGCGTTGTGGGTAGAGTTGGGAGGGCGTCTTTGTTCCGGCGTACCGGATTCGATTCCCTGATAGCCATAGGATAAAATTTATAATGTAGAAAAACACCTTTGAGTCATAGTGAAAGGTAAATCACGTGGCGCCTTGCAAGATAAAGATGCACACGCTGTCTTTGCGATTGTTCGGGAACCTTTATTTTCATCATTTCCATTTTACATCATTTTCGGCAAGGAATATTGTCGTTATAAATACTGTTGGGCTTGGGGGTTGACATACGGGTGGTAAATATCTTCGATGGTAAATGTCTCGGTGGTAAATGGTTGGTGGTAATAGGCCAGGGGTAAATATCTGGTGGTAATAGTCCAGAGGGTATTTGTCTGTGTGGCAACTGTCCAAGAACCCATCCAATGGGCTTGAAACAGATTGTTACCTGTAAATTCTTTGAAAGGTTATAATTTACCATTTCTTCCATTCTATATAATGAATCAACTTTTTGTTTATGCAAACGGTCTACAACCTATCTGGTGAGTTCTTTAGTGGTTTAATAAAATTTAAGATTGCATTCATTTGCAGGTTTTCCTGGTGCAATGCGTCCAGCTACGTTTAACCCTGAAACGAAGGCGAGACAAAAGTTGATGACAGATGTAGAATGTTCAGGAAATGAAGACAGTATATTTGAGTGTGAATACAAAACCGAAATCACTAATTGTAGCAATGACGACGATGCTGGGGTCTACTGTAATTGTGAGTGTCTCATCACTTTAGCTTCTCTGGAATTTGACATTAATTTTTTAGTTTTATTGATTGTGACAGCTGCAGTATTGTATAGATAATCAGACACAGATATTGTAAAACTTATTACGGTTGTGGGGGAAACAGTCAAATAAACCGTTGAAAATGCTTATGTCATCGTGAACAAAAGTGAGTTTGCAAAGACATGGGAAAATTTCAAAGTATTCATTAAAAATTTTACTTTAAAATGTTTTTATCACAATTTTTAACAAATTGTTTTGCAGCGATGTTTTGAAAAAAGAAGGTATGGAAAGTCAATTGAAATAAGTACATAAAACGCTGCCGTTGTTTTTATATGATCCTTCGTTCCATCCCTATTGTAATATTGGTCAAATATATTGATTTCTAAACCATAATTTGTGATCAAACTTTGGGCCGTGAAAACTTCGAGGTATCGGAATTTCACTTTATTTCACAGACGGGTATATTCAGTGAACTTCACAACAGCTGATTGTTTCCTGCAGATAATACAACTTCACGGGTTCATCTGATGCAACAGCTGATTGATCTCTTATAATAGAAACATGCGTTTCAGCAAAGTAACTTTCAACAGGCGAAAGCAAATGTGATTAGAGTTACATGAATCAACATCGCTGCATTGTACTTAAATGGTGTGTAAATATGTTGATAAGGTATAAAATCGTTTTAAAATTTGCTTAAATTGATTTGCCGATTATATTTGTGATAAATGTTGATAACTTGTCCTGTGATGTCAAGTTCCAGGATATAAGGGATGTTACGATCGGGGAATATGTCAGAAATTCAGGACAAATGATCCGAATATGACGATACAAATGTGCCTGAAGCATTGCCGAGAAAAGGAAATGAACTATGCTTGCTTAGCAGGACAGAACTGTGAGTGTGAAATTAATTTCCAGGGTGATGGACTTGAACTTGATAACTGGAGCTGTGATCAGGCTTGCCCAGGAGATGAGACACAAGCATGCGGTGGAACCTATGAAAGTGCCATGTACGAAAGTAAGTAAGAATCAGCAAATTACTCCAGGTAAAGGCGTATGTGCTTAAGGTGAACAAGTATAATTTTTACCACATGTTGAAGGCAACACACTCTTGATTTTCAAAAATACTAGTCATACATCAGTATTGAAAACCTCTGATGATGAATATCTGCTGAAGTTGCCATTGTGATACACGTATTTTCTTTTCTGACGCACAGCTACACTTGGAGAGTGTGGACGTCAAGGCATCAGTGACGAGGAGGGTTGGATAGTATCTCCTGAATTCCCTGACAACTATCCCGGCTGGGATGGCTGCTACTGGCTTGTTGAAGCGGAACCAAATAAAATTATCGATGTAACACTGAGGATGCTGTATTTGGGTGCAGGCGGACTTATCTACAACGATCAGCTGTCTTTCTATAACATCGATGGTAAAACTGGAAATAAAGTGACGCTTACTCAAAACAGTGGAATACGAGGTATAATGGACTATTCGATAGGGTTGACGACTGGTAATTCCTTACAGGTTGAATTCACAACAAGCCTACACGATCATGATAAAGGCTTTGCTGTATTCTACAAAGGTAAAGTCAACTACTGCTGCTCGAATATCAGACAGAACAGGAATTCAATATTTACACATCCTTTATTTACACAGTGCTTTTCTCATCTCAGGCGAAGTGTGAAACAAAGATTTACTCTACTCATGTAGCATTTGTAGAGATACCTTAAAAGTAAACTGTGCGATCGGTATTGTAAATATTCTGTCATTTGGTGTTTTCATTACATAAGCTGTCACGTCACGATCAACATAGATGACCTATCAGAGTTTAAACGATGACGTTGTAGTCATTACACCAGTGTACATTGTCTGAGTTTTCACTCCAATGTACTTCTCTCACGTAAAGTAGATCATAAATTACTTTTTCAAAGTAATTTCATTTTTTATAATAAAATGCGAACTTAGCGAAACTATCTTGTTGGAATTGCTGAATATAGAATATATCCAAATCAGTCGCTGGGTTCAAATTTTAGCATTTCTATACCCATTAGGGTAATTATTTTTTAAAGGCACATTCGGTTGACCATATCAAATCCAATATCTCAAATTTACGAAACAATCTTTTTTATGAAATATATGTATTGCTATTAATGTGTATGTTGCTGTTTTTATGATAGCTTTTGTGCCTGGAAAGTGCGACGATAACATTTGCCAAAACAGCGGATCATGTTACGTAGAAGATGAAAAAACGGTTTGTGTGTGTAGAGAAGGTTGGAAAGGTCCAACGTGCGAAGAAAGAAGTTACATTTGCCTCAGTAACCCATGCTTTAACAATGGGACATGTGAATCCATTAGTTATGGCGAACGTGACATATTTTATTGTGATTGTCCCCCAGGATACACTGGCTACACTTGTGAACTCAGTGAGTTATTCTAGCTACATTATACCTTTGCCCTTTAACTTTTGTATCTTTCAAACAGGGCAGCGTTCAAGAAATACGTGGGTATCATTAAATAAGATAGCTATTATATTGGTATCAACCAAACATGTTAAACTTTTCTTTTTGCCGAGTGATATATCAGCCCTCTAATTGTCTGTTTATGTATGTTTCTCGAAAGAAATTTGCCCTTTTTGTCTTTTTGTAATAGTCATCGGATATACCTAGGCAGTCAAAAGTAACCAATTTTCCTTGGCACATCAACCATCAGTAATTTTTCTCTTCTCGATGAAAAATTAATACCTGACACAATCCTAAACATTGTTCCAAAACAATGGAACTTTTAGGCAGCAAAATGTTTATGTTTTCCGCGAATATAAAGCGGGATACACTGGACCCTGCTGTGAAACCTGTGAGTGGATATTCTACATTGTCAGCCGTATGGTTTCCATAGCAATGACTGCGAGTTTCTTCGACCATGTTGGAATTCTATATCATTCTATGTTCTTCGTGAGCTTTAAATACCGCATTTTCAGAACAACCTGACACTGTCATTTAGAAACATCCATCACCATCAGATTATTTGTACATACTCTATTATGCTCTTTGTTGATTTATATTACAAATATTACATGTTAGATTGTGATATCAACTGACTTCGATGGCAAATAATATAAGGTTATTCACAAAATAGGCCTACCGGGATTTATGTCCGAGTACATCGTGCAGCGGAGGTATTGTCCGAGACGCGTAGCGTCGAGGACAATACCGTAGCGTACGATGTACTCGGACATAAATCCCGGTATTTTGTGAATAACCTTATTATTATACACCTTTTTAGTCCAACTTTACTTGAAAAAAGTCTAAATTTAGGCGTTTATTTTTTTTTGGATGCTTCTGCACTGAGCAATCGCGAGCAGACTTGGAACGCGTTCAGTGCGTCCGCTAAGCGCACAAAATGAAATTTCTACCCGCGCTGCGCAGTGCGCGTGGTAGAAAGTTTACGTCAGCAGCATAATTTCACTTAAATTCACCGGTTTTGGACTGACCATGATTTTCTTTGTAAAGTACTGAATGTTAAGAAGTATTAATTGTTGTAAAAATGTAAGATATTCTCTCCTTTTGCTCGCGTTGACGTAAAGGTGTTTTGAGGTCAAAGGTCAAATAGCGTCCAATAACACCTAAAGTTATTGTACTCCGCGTCAAAGTTATTGGACCCGCGTCCTCTGATACCGAAACTTACTGTACGACGAAACTCCATAGGTTACAGACGTAGGTGTAAAATAATAGTGTTTCGTCTATACAAATGCAAATCCAAAAAGATAAACACTTACTCATTGTTACTAAATACACTTGGAATACTTGGATCATGTATCTGTCTATTTTAGATATGGGCACCACAGAGCCACCAGTCACGCATACTACCGGATTTTCTCACCAGTCTCCAAAGACATCACAAACAGGTAAACTACAAAGATATGGCAAGATATCAAAAATAGGTAGAAGATTATTACACAAAGGCCTACAAAGGATCATGGAATATTTAAAATATGATTTTACTTGGCGAGCAAAATATCATACAGTGAAGGGGATGAGTTTTATTTTAGCTTTTTTTATATCATCTTGCCCAAATTCAATTAACTATATATGTTTTTGTTACACATTCGAAAGCATATGCATAATACTCGGTTATAGTTTAGACCTTGTTTTGAAATGTATGTTTTTTGTTCAAAACCAATTTAGTAATTTATCAACCATCTTTAAAAAAATTTAAATACAGTGCAGTGCAGAGTAAATAAACAATTATACAATCAGATCATACCATAAAAAGCAATACTTTTGACGGGTTTTGAGGCCTTCACTTCATTAAATTCATCGGAGTTCGTCAACCAGTCGATTTTATAAGAAATGTTATATCACAATACTAATTTTTTGAACAAAATAAAATGTAAATTGCCCAGTACGTATACGTGGGCGACTAAAAGTAAATTACAGGAGTTATGTTAAAATTAACTTACTAATCTACATACACAGTGAACGATCGTATCTTATTATTCATTCTTACAGCTATAGCCGTTAGTATATGCCTATCTGTCGCATTTACAGTAGCAGGGGTTATCATCGCCATTGTCGTAGTCGCAGTTGTTAACAGGGGAAGGTAAGCCGCTGCATTCAGTTTGTCTTCTATACAGGAAAAAGGAGACAGATACTGCATCGACATGCACAAAGTTGCTATCACTTTGAGAGGAGTTAATATTTAGAGGTTATTTAAGCAATAAAGCACACCCAGCGACGGTATACCACGAAATCTTGACCAGGGTACGACATATATGCAAGAGCGATAGCGAATGCATTTATGAAGTGAACTGGTAAAAATCGAGTGGTATACCGTCGCTGGGTGTGATTTATTGTTATTATATCATAACAATATATTGAAATTCTGGCATGGAATGTCAAAAATGGATTTTTGCTAAAGCTGAGAACTCGAGCGTGTGCCAGCCGTGTTACATCGCCAATATACCATGGTTCTTTTCGCCTCTAGACCAATCAGATCGCTGTATTTCGCCATCAACATACTGGTATGATATTATACCCAATATCACCTGTTCCTGTGTCGTATCAGCATGAGTGTCATTTGTGCTACGTCATACACGAGACA
Source organism: Ptychodera flava (assembly GCF_041260155.1). Classification (NCBI taxonomy): domain Eukaryota; kingdom Metazoa; phylum Hemichordata; class Enteropneusta; family Ptychoderidae; genus Ptychodera; species Ptychodera flava. The sequence continues at coordinate 23,253,046 of NC_091932.1, forward strand.
AAGTCAAGTGTCTGAGGCAGCACAAATGACACGAATTGTTCATATGATGCACGCTTATCGCCTGCCGATATCGCCTGCTTCTGTGTCGTACCAGCATGAGTGTAATTTGTGCTGTGACTGGACGAAGTTGAGTGTTTGACACAGCATAAATGACATGAATGCTGATATGACGCACAGAACAGGTAATTGGGTATTATCATAGCAGTATAATGATGGCGCAATTACCGCGATCTGATTGGTCGAGACGCGAAAATCACGGTGGTATATTCGCGATATATTCGAAAAACAAGTGACCGTGTCACGGTCATTACGTAACTTGTATTTTTCTTTGCGGAAGGAAGAAAAATATTATGGATCAATATCTAATATTTCCGTGATAAAAAGTTTGAAATATCCTTGTTCCGCAAAACCCCGAAAATTTTAATCGGCGACATCGCTTCTTAGACGGAGAGAGGCTACCATTTTGTTTGTTCACACTGAGAGTTCCCGTGTCAACAGGTGTGGCGTGTGCGACAATGCTGTCATACCGCGCGCTCACTACCTGTTCGGAGAATAGACCGTACCGTACGAAAGGTAGAAAATTTGCTAGAGCTTACCTAAAAAGTTACAAGGTCTTTAACAGAATAACCATTGAATAACTACAAGATTCAACAACATATTATTCACGTATAGCTATCCGAAATATTCTTGTTACTACAAACCGTTGAAATTTTTATGTCGACAACATCGCATCGTAGGCGGTGAGAGGCGGCCATTTTGTTTGTATACTTTGTTTACTCTCAAATTGCAAATATAGTTCGGGATCACTTCATAACTGATGGCGTCTATAGTGCATATCTCGACGTTTTCCGTAATCACGGCTGATATTTTACGGTAAACGTCACAAGGATGTAGCAACACGGTCATGGGTATGTGAGGAATACTGCATATCGACAGCTGTTCGATGGATAGAGACTTGACAATGCTAGTAGAAATGATGGATCAAAAATTGAAGTAATTCAAACTTAAGTTTTCTGTTCGCTTTGCACTATTAATTTCATCGAAAACCCGCTAGACATCAGTGACTTGAAGAATGAAATAGTCTAGTATTGAATATCAGGAGACGTCAAATATGTTTGCAGGAAAACGTTACAAACATAGGCCGAATCTAGTCAAACTTCAAACACTATTTTAGTAACTTAAAGTTTTCTTCCTTTTACAGGAAAAGAAATCAAGAAATTCAACAACCTAATTCCTACGATGACGCACGGTCGCCGTCTTTTAAAGAGGGCATTTACATGGAAATCAGAGAAAACAAAAATGCAGCTCCAATGTACCTTGATTTGCAGCTTGGTTATGGCCAGACAGAATGTCAAGTCGATGGTCGAAGATAAATAATTTTGTATGATTGTGCTTCAAACAGACATGTAAAGATGTTTCCGCAAGTCCTGTAGCCCAATAATCATTGCAAATTATTACTTGATTTTCTGGGGATTAATAATGAAAATCATATTTCCGCTTTACAAATAATATACGTTTTGATATATGGTACAATTTTTGCAAGAAAATATCCTTCTTAAAGCAACGTTCTTGCCTGAAAAGACAAAAAAATATATTTCTTATACTTCGAGCAAACTCTTTGTGCTATCAACGCTATTCGTTTGTCAGTCAAAATAACAACGCAGAGGATTATTCTCTGCGTTATTTGAGTCACCATGATCTGAAAGCAACTGTGTTTAGAAACAGCATACTAATGTGCCTAAAGCTAAGCGATCTTTCTAAGTAGTTTCAGAGGTAATAAAATGCTATATTAAGAAGAAATCAACATTGATGTTATTTTGTACCCTGACTGTACTTCATCGAAATGATCTATAACCTAATATAGAAATGACAGTAAACCCTCTCGCGAAACGCGTGTATTTTGTTGAAAGCTTGGTCCGCAGGCACGGGTCAATCTTGCTATTGGCGATCGTTCGGGACGCCTATTCTTAGACTATTCTTAGTTATTTTACAAAGTAATTGGATGAGTTTTTCAACGTTATAAGAGTGTACATTGTTTTATTCTTTCTTTTATTTCTACATCAAAGTCAATTGTCAATTTTCGCTGATAGTGATCGTGCCTTCTTAAACGGTTCAAAAATAGAATTCGATATTACTGTACAACAATCGAAATATTTTGCCATATGCCGATATGAAAACACAGTGGCATTGAAGAGCCAAAGAATTCATTCTTTGCCATATTGTCAGTATCTTTTAAATCTTGGAAATAAAATTCCTGTTCTTAAAATGAATGTTTTTATTAGTGTCAAATCATGGTTCACAAGTTATGCTTGAGTCCAAAAGGGGAAAATGTCTAAAAATATTTGTCCATATTTTATGAAAATTTTCTCAAAACTCTTCAGGAGTCTAAAAAGGGGTTGAAACCATGATCAAAACCTTCAAGAGACATTAATCTACACAAATAGAGCTTGAATTGATATTTGCCGGAACCATTGAAGTCTACGGGGTGCTCTACTTCGTTCTTGTCGAGCACTAGGTTAATGTGTTGTTCAGTCGTTGCCAAAAGTTTTCTCATGGCTGTGGTGCAACTTTTGCAACGATATATTTGGATCAGACCACGACATGTGAGAGTTTTACTACATCACTTCCAATGGAGGCAAGATACTGTTGTGTTTTCACCCCAAAACAGGTCTACATATTAGGTGATCCTGTATTTTACAGCTTGTTTACTTTTTTCACTTTACTCTTACACAGCCCTTTATATTCATCCACAATGTTGATAACTGGTGTGTTTTCCCACATTGTTGGATTCGGCTGGGTCAGCAGCCGTGACAATTTTTTTCACTTGTGAGAGGATGTATCTTCAGGGTAGCGTCCCTCAATCGATTCTCCATGTTGTGGATCTTGCTGCCTCCGAACCATACCTTCGTGTACTTACAATACAAGGTGATCAGTTGTGCTCTCCACCTAATTGTTAGGTCCCTTGCTACCACTTTACCGAGACTCAGGATTCAGAATTCCCTTTTCTTCCTCGTTTTCCCTTGATTCTACTGATAGTCATGGCTTATGGAAAAAAGATACACGGCAGAAAAAGGCACTAGCTTCAACGCCATGGGACGCAGAGTGTGTTCATTACTGCAGCACTACTCGGGCCTCCTTTTAGGTACCATAATGTTTTCGAACAGGGTAAATATGAAGTGGTTTTCTGTATGTACAGACTTCTCGGTTTATAGCAATGGCTGTTCTATTCTGGTATGTTTTCACATATGAGTACAAATGGTATTTTTCTTTGCCGAATGTTTTCTGAAGTGTATTTACTTCAAGATGTTTTAATGACCTTCCAAAGAGATTTATGTACCGCAACAGCTATGCATGACCTTATCATCTTTTATAATACCTTTAATTAAATATTTCGTACCAGCGTAGACAGTGGTCTTAATAGAAAACAGGCTAGGTCGATCACTACTCAAATGTCAATTTCTCATTTCTCATTTCTTCTACTAATTTTTCCCTTTTTATTTAGTTTATGCATTGAAAAATAATATCTTTACCCAGAGCCAAATGTTGTGCCAACTGTTATGTGAGCCTACTTTCCCATAAGTAGAGTCGTGTCATTAGAGTCTCAGTTTTTCTTTTAGTTTGGAGGTGTTACAATTATTCACCCTTTCGTCAATAACAGCCTGTTACTTAAGCAATAATCTACCCCCTCCCGGCCCATAATGGACGAAAGCAAACGTTGCACAACATAATGTACGACCGAAGCCGAGTACATTATGGGATGGAAAGTTTGCTTGAGTCCGTTATGGGCCGGGAGGGGGTAGATTATTGCTATTATTTTTAGCTTTGGCAATGTCAGTGAATTTGCAAATGTAGAAAACGAATTAAAAAGGAAATTAAAACTGAGTTTGAAGCCAGTGAGCATCGTCCGGCATGATCGGCCCTGAATCTGTATACTGTATACATTTACATGCACTCCACACTGCACCTCACTAAGCACAAAATAATGAGCAGCACTGTAACGGTTCAATTTGGAAATAAAAAACGATGTATTTTCGAAGGAAATGAAAAGGAATTGCATCCCTACCGTCTATAACGAACTTGAAACATCACCTTTCAATATCACGCCATTCAAAAATCCGACACGGTGAACTGCAATACTTTAAGAAAACGGAATGTTAATGCATCGACATTCGCATGATCAGCGAGCTGCATGGTATCAGCTGATCGAAACGATCATTATTATGTCGCTAGTAGTACAACATTCAATTGCAAACGATATCAACATATTTCAACAATGTTATTCAAACGTTTAAATTTCATTAATAATTGTGTCTATAAATTTAATTTTCGATGGCTACTTGAGAAGAGCTATTTTATTTCGATGAACGGGAAAACTCGACGTAAACGGGTGCTTGAAAGGTACAGTTGACAAACATACTGGAGGGTCTCTGTCGCGATGTCAAGAACGTGGGGCAAGGAGAAACCACAGACAAGGAGAAAAAACGATGCATGAAAGTTGTGTCCGATTACAGTTAGTGCAACAGAACTAGGTGGCCGAGATGTTGGATTAACGAAGAGTCCACGGTAGTCACGATTGTTGGCAGTAGCTGACCTTGAACCGACACTTTGAATTTCTCCGTAGTAATGTCCGTGGACGCTTTCGGTCAAGGTTGATGACAGCTACCGTTGTTGGCCCGTTATGGCTGGTTCGAGTAGCGTTTCGCACATGCATCGTTTACATGGCCATTGCCATACATAATATGCCATGTGTCGCCCTGTATCGTCTGGGAATTTGCAAGCGTACTGAGTTCTGATTCACCTATACATCAACGAAGCGAGCCATGCTGTAAACAACGTAATACTAATAGTAGTGGTACAGTGCACTACATGCAGCGTATCGGAAGGCCGACGGGGACTGAATGCTGTGCGCGAGCCAGACAGAGCAGACGACAAGTGCATGATAAATCGTACGGTAAGACATTATTATCGATATTGTGCACCATTATCAAGATTTGTCGTTTTGTGTATTACATGGTTTATCCCATACTTTCCCTCCTTTTAAGTGCGGAGTCCTTTTTTTTCAAAAAAACTCATATTGTTATGCTCGCTGTGGGGCCGCAATGCTGAATAATCGGATACATTATCAATAATACTCAAGGGGTATGACGTCACAAAATTCACTGGTATTGACAAAGCTATAATATAATACTACATATACTTCAACAACAGGACTTCCAACAACCAATCAGAGGTTTGGGACGTTGGAAATCTACTTGCCTGTAGGTAAAATCAGTATTGTTTAAAACAGTTCAAGATCAAGTTTTAGGACAGCAACTATACGCAACGGCTGCAGTTAACTTCGACGTTATTGTTTAATTTCGCTAAAAATACGATTTCTCAAGTTACAAGTTCTAAAGTTATAAGGAGAAATTAATGTTTTGTTATTTGCTATTTAGAAATGTTGTAGTGAAGTACAGGAAGCTGTAAGATCAATCGATGCGCTTCCATCAGACTAACATTTTCCGTTTCACTCTGCTTAAAATCATTGTGCTTTCTTTTTATTCCGTACATTGTTATAAAATTAGGTAGATTTTCCTTCCAAGAGGGTCTTTTATCTCTGTTGTGGAGTGAGGTCCCAAATCGATTCGTGTTCACCCCTAATAGAAAAACATGGGTCCTCAATTAGATCATAAAGCCTCTTTCTCTGCGGTATTAACAAAGTAGATGGTTGTCAAACAGATTCCTTTGTAGGTACAATGTAGAATACTGGTTTTCAGATTTTCTAAAATTTCATGTAATAGAGCTGTGTTCTCCTCTACCGCTACTGTTGTAATGAAGCAGACTGTGGTAGCGTAGTCACATACAGTCTTTGGCGTGTTTTGGCCCCAAAAGATTAAGGCAAGATGAAAGGAGTTACTTGTGTGGGTGAATTCTTTGTAAGACTGTTACTTTGTCCCCATTTTGTGGCCCATGTTGATGGATTCTACGGTCAAAGACATGTTGATCATTGTGAGGGATATTGTTCTGTGCGGCAGTTTATTTGTCACAATTTTGTGGCCTACTTGACGTATGTCACTTGGCCGAGTGCGCACGCATTGTAATCGTCAAATTTGGCAGGTAAATTTATCACGTCAACATATTTTACAGGTGTCATACCTCAATGTGTGCTAATGATCCGCCTGGGAATGTCAAATCGCAGGCTCTACTTATACAAGTTCATTCGTAATCATTGGAGTAATATCATCCATTTATACTAAGTTGTGCACTCCTCTGTAGAATCATTTTAAATAGAGTGGCATACCGAATGTATATAAAACCAGCTCCCCAGTAGACTAATCAGGTGACAATGTGCAAATTGTTTCATCAAAAGTTGAGCGTGTTTACATTTGAACTGGGTCTTCACTCTGACTAGTTGGCAGTATCAAGATATGACCAATGACATTAGATAAACACAAAAGAGGAATTAACAGAAAAACACCATATATGATTTACTGTTACGTGCAAACGGATTATTGTGAAGTACACTTCACGACACGGTGCATGTGCTGACTCAGTACTTGTTTGCCTGCTGTTGGAAGCTGAAACGCACAGAATCCGGTATGAAGGAGGTTTGGTGTCCAAAAGTTAGTTTTCGGAACCCTCAATTCGTACTAATACTGACGGCTTTAATCGGTATCATCTCCTGCATTCATGGTAACAGTAAGTGTCATTCTCTAATTATTTTGATGAAAACTATATTATTCTTCTCATTTGCATATTTAAGCGAGGCAATGATAAAGCAATTAAGGAACTAAAGTACAATTTGCTGTATATTTCCAAAATCCTCTTACAACAAATACCATCCAATCTCCGGGGATGTGTTTCAGATTCTCTTAACTAAACTATACGGTCTTTGCCAATTTCACCATTTCTTGCCCTGATCAATTCGGTAGATTACATTTGCAACAACCATATCTAAGATAGAGCCAAAAAAATTATTATTTGTTCTGATCTCAGTTGAACTTTCAGTGTCAATGTTTGGCAAACGCTCTGTGACCACACTTCGGTAAGCATTTTTACATCCGAAGGTGCATTTGATTTTAGACCATCTTATTGAAAAATGCAAACCGACACAGCCCGTGATGCTTCGGGGAATGTGAAAATGTTTTATGTGGAGAACTTGAAGTGAGATCCATTGCAAACATGAAATTCCTTTGTATAAATTCTTATCAATAGACGTTCAAAAACCTTCATGTAGACAAGTATAGAAGCTTTGACTGATGACTGTAGGTAGATATTCATTTACAAGGCTGGTGCTCGGTCAGTATGGAATGTATGCAAATAACAGAAATTTTACAAACTCTGCTGAGTATATACCGTAATTTCAGAATTGTGTACACTCTACGTCATCGTGTCAATTAGACAATATCGGAAGAAAAAGAGAGAAGAAAAAATAGAAAATTGTCGTTGAGTTATTAGTGTCCGAAACTATTCCAGGGCCCACTTGCGTTTTGAAGCAAGATTCGTGTCGTAAATTATGATAAGGTGGACGATATGGGGAAGAGCTGCGATCTCGTATGATTTTCTAACTACCAACTAGCTCTACATTAACTCGAACATTGTGTTCACATTGACATTTCTTAACGCTAGTATCATGAACGCTTTAGAGAAGTGTTATGACCTCGGTACCATTGATATCGAGATATTTATAGCTGAGCATTGTTTTATTTATCCATGGTAATATTACAGTTTATGGAACTGTATTTTTAAGCTGCTTTACACTTCCCGTGATAACCTGCCTTACTGAGAGATCCTTGTGTGTCATAATGACAAATACTACTTTGACACTTAAGCAAAAATGTACCCTCCCGGCCCTCAATGGACGAAAGCAAACTTTGCACATCATAATGTACGAGGCGATGTAGAAAACGAATAAAAAGGGAAATTTAAGGCGAGTTTAAAGTCAGTGAGCATCGTCCGGCATGATCGGCCCTGAATCTGTATACGGTATACATTTACATGCACTCCACACTGCACTGCACTGAGCACGCAATTTCAACACATAAACTTTTACGGTTCGATTTAGAAATAAAAAACTATGTCTTTTTGAAGGAAATGAAAAAAGTTTGCATCCGTACCGTCTATATCGAACTTGAAACAAAAACTTCCAAAACCATGCCATTTAAAAGCTGAAGCATGGTTGAATGCCAGGCATAAAGAGAACTGAATGTTCATGCATCGACGGCAGGCTGCACGGTATCAGCTGATCGATAGGATCAGTATGAAAGCGCTAGTATACCAATCGTTGTACCGACCTGTACACACTGTACCAAAAAATATCGTTAGCGTTCTGTGCAGTTTCATCGGCGGGAAATATGATAAGGGAAATATAATAGCGTCCAAGCTGTCAGTGTACGAGTGTGTTTCTCAAAGGGAGCGCAGCAAGACTGATGTTGACTGTGGCACAGTGACCGTCGTAGTACAGCTTTCAATAGCAAACAACATCAACAGAGTTCAACAATGTTATTCACATGTTTAAAGTTCATTACAGTGGATTTCAAAATAGCATGGAAATACAACGTGCTTGGGTCATTAGAAAAGCGTCTGGCGATAGAAAATAACGCCACCTGCAAACGTTCTCCTTCGCTAAATTTTGCAAAAATTTGACCCAATTTTGCAATAATTTAACCCAAAAGCCATCGCTTTGCAACTACCTAACAAATAGTCCCAGGGGTTATCTGCTAATTTGGTCAATATCTTTCAGATTATCGTAAGTATTGCAGGTTTAATGTCTGACACCCAAAAAATAGACGAAGCAAATGGGAGAGTTTTGGAGATTTTATAAACCGATTTGAGAGAATTTTTGTTTTTGAATGTATTATTCCTTGTCCTCCTCGATAGACGTGCTCTGTGGTAACACTCAATATCCAATTGTTCTTGGCCTTATTGTGCTTTCATGATTCTCCTACATTTTCGGCTAGAATACTGCTCCTGTGTATAAACCATTTTATCTCACTCAATGTATTATATTATTTTTACATTGTACTATATTTGCAAAATTAAGGTTGTGCCGTACATGCCACTATAACTAAGATGTTACACATACAATACCATCTCACAGATTTTGATATATCCTGAATCTAAAGACATGCAGTCAAATATCACCTTATGCACGACTATCTTCTTTTATCACAAACAAAACAAAACAACAAACAACAAGAACAACACAAATCATCAGTATGCAAAACTAAATGATATCCTCAGTTATAATGGCAGATGTATATGAACAGAACGGGCTGTAATTTTATCTTTTTAGGTTCATTTACATACTAATGTAAAACATTTATTTTCCCCTAGAATCCTTTACTCATTTTGTGTCTGACTCAATAGTATAATACTTCGCAGTTATATTTTGCATTCTTTATGTCTTGATGTATATAATCGTTCTTTTATTTCGAATTAAAGCGCAGGGGAGCGGGCATCGATTGCGCGAGTAAGGACTTTGTTGTTTGAGGACTGTGAATGTAATTGACAGCAACATTTGACAGAAATAGGGTTAAAGACATGTTTTGTAATGCAGGGGAGGACTAATGGTAATAATATTTATGTAGAAAGAGGCAAGGGGAAAGTTCCTCCTTGAAACATCAATTAAATATATGATATCACCAACAGCTTCCTCTTTCGTCTAAGCATATTTTAATGCACTTCAAATACTTTAGAATAGCATTTTTCTACATACAAACCTCTTTTCCAAGTGTCTCTTTGTCAGCTGGTCTGTTGATTCTGAATTGTTAAGCGTATCCACCCGTAATAAGAAAGTTATATGTTAAATGGCATGTAGATAATGGTATTTCAGCTTGACGGGGGTACAATTATGACAATTGTATCGTTGACAACAGTAAATTTAAGCTATTTTAGTGACGTGGTTACCTTGCGCTTAATTTCATGCTATTAACATGCAACTATGACAAGATTTTCCCAAAAGGAGTCGAGGTAAATTTGAGCTGTTCCGACATTTGGAAATGGCACTATATTGATAATCGATGTATCCTTTTCTAAGGATGAATAACGTAAATAGCCTACAATTCTCTTACATTGATTATCTGAATTTTAGACGCCTTGGTGCGACTCAGAGGCGGGAAGACTCCATTTGAGGGTCGCGTGGAGGTTTTCATGAATGAACAATGGGGAACTGTTTGTGACGTAGGATGGAATATCAATGATGCGGATGTCGTTTGTAAAGAAGCCGGTAAGAGATATTATCATAATCATTACGTTACATTGATATGTTGACTCGGAGAAGTGTAGATATTTTTTGCAGTACACAAATAAATCCTTTTCATTTATGCATCAGGAAACCCCTCTCCTTTGAGACTTCAGAGATGTTTTGACTCCTTGGAATTTAATTATGTGCCATATTTGAAAATACCACTCAACCATTGAATTCAGGCTTATGAGTAGGCGTGTATCTGAGAAACCATACTTAAGTTGCAACTCCGAAAATGTTCAGTTATTAAAATATATGAGTTTGTTGATTTGTTGCTAATGTTTGAAAAAGCTCTGTGGCCATGCTGTCGTAAGCATTTTCACTTAGTTACATTTAAGTTCAGAGCGTCTTATAAAAATAAATGCAAAAATTATACAGTTGAAGAGGCCGCTACTAGTTTTCCAAAGGTTTGTTCTTTGTTACAAAGCGACTTAGTTTGTGTATGCAAAAAGTCAATCTTCTATCTGGTGATCTTTTTAGAGTGGTTAGTAAGTCCAAGATTTCTTTTACTTCAGGTTTTCCTGGTGCAATGCGTCCAGCTACGTTAAACCCTGAAAAGAAGGCGAGACAAAAGTTGATGACAGATGTAGAATGTTCAGGTTATGAAGAAAGTATATTTCAGTGTGAATATAAAACCGAAATGACTGACTGTAGCAATGAGGACGATGCTGGGGTCTACTGTAATTGTGAGTATCTCAGTACTTTAACTTCTCAGAACTTTGACATTAAATTTTTAGTGTTCGTTACAGTAGAAACTGCAGAAGTATATTAGAGAAAATTGGACACTGCAATTATCAACGTCCTTTAGGGTTACGGAAAAAGTATGCCTACGGTAAGTTGATAAATGTAAGTTTAAAAAGATATTTGAAAATTTTAAAATATTAATTTGAAAGCTTACCCGAAAATATTTTTCTTTTATCTACTGAAAATAATAGATATAAATACACAAAATCGCGGTAGAAGTGTTTATATTAACCATTGTACCATTAGTGTTTTAATGCGGATTGTATGTATGAGCATCTAAATTATAGATTGTTTAAACAAAATACAGGGCTATGTAGTCATCAAGGTCTCCAAGTTTGATTTCTTCATATATTTCACTTAATTGCACAACAGTTGATTGTTTTCCTACAAAGAATCTATATTTACGGTTTCATGTAGGTTTTCAGCTGCTCGATCTCTTATATGTTTCAACAAAGTTACTTTTAATATACGAACGTAAGTATTGCTTAAGTAACGTGAATCAACATTACTTCTTTGCACTGAACATGGTGTAAAGAGATTAATAATGTGCAAAGTAATAACTCTACTTTCGTTTGAATATTTGCACAATTTGGTTTAATTAATTTGTGATAAATGACGATTACTGGCTGTGTTATATCAAGTTCCAGGATATAAAGGATGTTACGATAGAAGAGTATGTCAGAAAGACAAGACAAATCACCCGGATATGACAATACAAATGTGCTTGAAGCATTGCCGAGACAACAGCATGAACTACGCTTGCCTAACAGGACAGAATTGTGAATGTGAAATTAATTTCCCTGATGATGAATTTAAATTTGATAACTGGAGCTGTGATGAGGCTTGCCCAGGAGACGAGACACAAGCATGCGCTGGATTCAATAAAAGTGCTGTTTACGAAAGTAAGTATATGCAGGAATCGACAATGTGCTAGGTAATGGCATTTGTGCTTGAGGTAAAGAAGTAAAATATTACCAAATGTTGATTGAAAAACACTTTTCTATTTCGAAACATTACTCAAAGATCTTAGTTTTGACAAAACTGATGACGAATGGCTGCAAGAGATATCGTTGTCAGTATTTTGTTTTCTGATCTACAGCTACACTGGGAGAGTGTGGACGTACTGACATTACAGACGAAGAGGGTTGGATAGTATCTCATGAATTTCCCGGCGACTATCCCGGTTGGGATGACTGCAACTGGCACGTTGAAGTGGAACCAAGTAAAGTTATCAATGTAACACTGAGGATGCTGTATCTGGGTGCAGGCGGACTTTACAATGACCAGGTGTCTTTCTATAACATCGATGGTAGAAGCGAAAATAAAGTGAAACTTACTCAAAACAGCGGAATACAAGGTGTGATGGACTTTTGGGTAGGATTGACGACCGATAATTCCTTGCGGGTTGAATTCACAACAAGCCGGTACTACCATGATAAAGGTTTTGCTATGTTCTACAAAGGTAACGTCTTCTGCTGCTAGAAAAGTGACCAACGCATGTATTGTTAATATGAATACATCTTATTGTTACAGTACTTTTATCGTATCAGACGAAAAGCGAGACAAAGATGTATTGAACTCATATGACACGTAGCGCTAAAGAGGTGCCTTGAAAGTTAAAAGTATAATTAGTATTGTAAATATTCTGTCAAGCTGTATTTTTGATAAGATCAGCTTTTACGTCATGATTAGCATATGTTTTAACGATAACGTTGTACTTATTACATCAGTATCTGTTGCAATTGCCTCAGTTTTCTCTCAAATGAAATTCTCTCTGTTCATAACATGACGTCTGAAATGTAATATCATTTTAAATGATAAAATGCAAACTTAGTGAAACTATTTTGTTGAAATAGCGGTATCTTTGAAGTGTAGGCTGTATACAAATGAGTGGCTAGTTTCAATTCATTGATTTCTATTACATCGTTTTCTGTGAGAAGTTGAAATTATACTTCATGAAATATAGGTATTGCTGTTCATATAATGATATCTTACTGTTTTTCCGGAAGCTTTTTTGCCTGGAGAGTGCGACATTAACATTTGCCAAAACAGCGGAACATGTTACGTAGAAGATGGAGAAAAGATGTGTGTGTGTAGAGAAGGTTGGAAAGGTCCAACATGTGAAGAAAGTAATAACGTGTGCCTTAGTAATCCATGTGTTAACAATGGCACATGCGGCTCCATTAGTATTGGCGAAAATGACACCTTTTATTGTGAGTGTTCCCCCGGTTTCGCTGGCTACACCTGTGAACACAGTGAGTTATTAAAGTAATATCATACTTCCGTTCTTTATAAATAATGTCTGTATCATTTCTACAGAGCATCGTTCTAGTCATACGTATGTCATTAAATTGATCCTAACCCAACGTGCTTACCTTTACCAAGTGATATATCAACCCTGCCATTGTCATTAATTGAATTGTTCCTCTGTGACATTTAAGGCCCAGCTGTAAAATAAACCACGTACAGTAGCGTCTTTACATGGATGTAAATGTATAATCAATTTCTTTGAGCACTCGTCAAACGAAACCTGTAATACTTAATAGAGAAAGCCGTCGATCCGAATTATTTGCATTGTTTGTTCACAGGAATTACATGTGAAAATATGACATTTTGCGAAAACAATGGAGTTTGTAGACAGGAAAATGATACTGCTTTCTGCGAATGTGAACCAGGTTACACCGGACCCTTCTGTGAAAACCGTGAGTGGATACTCTATATTATTAGCCTTACTTTTGCAATTGTGATTATTGCAAGTTTGTTCAATCATTATGATAATCGATATCATTATATGTTCTTCATGACAGTTAAGTATTGCATTTTTAGAGCATCGTGATTCTATAACTTAGAAACATGTTTTACCAACACATTGCATGTACATACTCTATTACGCGTTCTGTTTATTTTTTTTCAAATGTCTTTTGTTTGATTTTATACAAACTTGCTTAGATGGCGAAGTATAAAGTAATAGTAGGCCATGTATACAAGTGCTAATCCAAGAAGGTAGAATGCTTAATCATTTTTACAAAATACTCTTGACATGTTCATGTATCTGTCTATTTTGGATCTAAGTGCCACAGAAGTACTTCTTACAATATCGGAAACAAGTGCGAGACTGGAGCGAGAAAGTGCCGCTCTCTCGCAATTGGTGAGAATATCTTGTCATTCTTTCTGCCACTGGTGAGAATTCAAAAATTCTCACCGGTGAGCAGAGAGCAATCTACTCCATTGTGAGATAATAGATTCTCACCGGTGAGAATGGAAATTCTCACCAAGCACAGAGTGGTAATTTTATCTTGAGAATGAAATATGATAATCATCATTGGTGAGAATCAACCAGACTCATTGTTCACTGGTGAGAATTAATCAGATTGATTCACACCAGTGAACAACAAGTCTGGCTGATTCTCACCAATTAATGGTGAGTCCGGTTGATTCTCACCAGTGTATAATGAGTATGATACATTCTCACTGTGAAAATTACCATTCTCACCGTGCTTGGTGAGAATTTCCATTCTCACCGGTGAGAATTTGTTTTCTCACCAAGGAGTTCATTTCTCACTGCTCACCAGTGAGAATTGTTTTATTCTCATTGGTGAGCAATGAGAATAACAAGAGATTCTCACCAATGGGAGAAAGTGTCACTTTCTCTTTCCAGTCTCGCAATTTTTTGCTAAAGTGTTACAACAAAGCCTCGCATATGGAACTTTGCCGCGATAGAGTGACATCAGACCAGGGCATGGGATTTGTGCTAATCACTTCCCACTAGGCTGGATACTGCTGTTCTTTCAGCCAATTAGAGGTCCTGATGTCAGGCATTTCTGTTTGTGAACTTGTTTACTTTTCCTCTTTGGTGGTATATGCTGTTCTGTGGCATCCTATATTCATCCACAGTTTTTCCCCAATCGCTGTTGGGAGGATGTATCTTCAGGGCTGCGCCCGCGAATGTATTCTCCATGTTGTGATTCTTGCTGCGCTGAAACTAAACAGTTTTGTAGTCAATAGTCTTTTTATTCGCATTTTCCTTTGGTTTTACCGTGGGACAAAATGACTGCAATGCAGCGCTAAAATTAAAAAAAACTGCTTTTCTTGTAAGATAATTTTGCTTTATCAAGATACACTAAACGATTGGAAAATAGTTTGATATCTAAATCATTCAAAAGTAAACAGTGAAATAGAGAAAAACTTGACAATTCCACTCTACTCTTTATAGGTACTCTTGGAAGTAGTTTTACATAATGATTGGCAGCTGCACCTTTCGTTCATTTGCATCTAAGTGAAGTAGCCTCGGCGTAGGATTTGCATATATACATGTGAAATGAGATTGTAACGAGATGTTTTCACGTGTCGAAGCGGTTCTCGATCGGACAGTTCTGCACGACGTTACACGACATAGACTTTTAGTAGTATTGTATCGTAGTATCTTCCATGTATACAGAACAATGCGTCAAGTTTGGTCAAGTCAATCAAGATACATAACCCCATTACAAAAGTTCATTAAATATGCAAAATGACTGAGGTAAAAATGTTTAATAAATCATAGTATCTTCAACATATGTAGCAAGTTCGTCAATTTGATTGAGTCAATTAATATTAATATTCCTAATTAACAAGTTGATTTAAAACGCAAATTAGTACCTAAATTTCATGTCAAACTTTTATGTCTTTCATTGGGACAAATCCTTGTGTGATCACACTTGTAGCAAATCTCATCCAATTCTGTGCAGCCGTTCTCATTGTATGTCAGTTGTGTTCTAAAATAATTAATTGAGCAAATGGGTATGAAAAATGCTGGTCACACAAACCAAAATCTAATCAGTTTTTGCCATTAGCTTATGATAGTTGTCTACCAAATCTGACCTGAATCTGTTCAGGCGTTTTAGAGTTATCGTGTAAACAGGCAGACGGAAAGACAGACAGAAAGACAGAGACATACAGATAGACATACACAAGGACATCGCTAAGATATTAGCTCACATGTTTGAAAACCTGAGGTAAAATGAAATTTAGCTCCTAAGCAGACTAATCAGGTGACATTATTTCAATTGATTATTGAAAATTGAGTAAGCTTTGATTACATTGGACTAGGTCCCCGCTCTGAATGGCTTACCACCTGAGGATATGGGCAATGACATTAGATAATCATCAGTGTTTCCGTTAACGCAAAATCCTGTGTATTTTACGCAAAATTGTTCTGAAATACATAAAAAAATCACGACTGCGTAAACTAATACGCATTGAGAAATGCCGCCCCATGACACGGATGTAAATAGCCCGCACTACATTGCCTGAACGGTGGTTCAATGCAGGACAAAAATAGAACATATGCACCTGCTTGCAAGTGACATTTATCATGATATTGCAACATTTTAGACTTTAGCGGACCGCAACTTCTTATGCAACATTGTATTTCATAATCACAAAGCGTGATGTCAATCAGTTACGTTCTGTACAGATAATGACACTACATGCAAAAAAAAAATTGAGAATCGATCGAGTTTACGTTGTTGGTAACAAAATACAGTTAATGGTCATAATGCTGCATGTTATTTGGGAAGTGTTTGCGGGTGATGATTTTGACTCTGTCAGGGTTGCATTCTTGAGGTCCCACTGGATTTTTACTAGTATCTGCTTTTTGTTGGCCCTTTGAAAACGCTATTTTCGTAGTCAAAAAGGACTTTTTTTGAACATGAAGTCATTAGGCTGCTCAGCGATCATGTACGAGACACGCATCATGGCATTGAAAGCGTTCAGCTACATATACCTTGAAGCCCCCAGGCTACTGTTTTTTGTTAATAGAGCATGTGCATTAAAGGAACCCCAGTTTGACAGAAAAGACTGGCCAACTTACTTCAGATATTGATTCCTACCATACACATTGTTGATACATTTTACGCAAATAAAAACACAGTTGCGTAAAATCGTACGCAAGTTTTTAACTTGTAACGGAAACGCTGAATCATAACCAGGTATGCAAACTGAAATTGCTCACGTGGTATACAACAGGTTCATTACATATTAATAGGCGTCACAGAACAATCAGATATCTGTAAGGTCATTATATGTAGCAGGTTTCATCAACTTTTGCACAGTACCCTCGGCGTATAATCACTGATTACAAAACTTCATTTTTTAAATATGGAAATGAACGGTTTATTAACTTGACACTTCTCAATGCTTTATGGGACAATTAGATGTCTATCAGATCAACATCTGTAGTTCGTTTCATAAAAATTTAATGTTCTAATTTTGGAGTAATATCACTAATTTGCATATTTCATTACATATGCAAATGATCCCTTAATTAACTTGATACTGCTCAGAGCTTCATGCAACAATTAGATATTTATCTATCAATATCTCTAGCAGGTTACATCAATTTTATGTGCCATAATTTTAGATGCATATCACTAATTACAAACTTCATTGAATATGCAAATGATCCTTAATTGACTTCTCACTACTAAATGTTTCACAACACAGTCAGATATCTTTTGGATCAGTATCTGCAGCAGATCTACTCAAATATGTGCAGTTATTTTGGAGTTGTGCGACAAATTACAAATCTTCATTGAATATGTAAATGAGTTATTTATTAACTTGCTCAGTGCTTCATGTGACTATAAGATATTTACCAGATAAATATCCTTGGTAGGTTTCACCAAATTTAGTGACGTAATTTCAGAGTTATATCACTAATATCAGAAGAAAAAAGAGAAGAAAGATCAGAATATTGTCATTGAATTATTGGTGTCCGAAACTTCTCCCGGACCTGTTCATTGTTTGTGTCGTAAATTATGATGATATTGACGATATTAGGAACTACGTGATTTCCTAGCGATCATCGAGCTCAATATTATCTCTAACATTTGCTCGCTAGAGTCATAAACGCTTAAGAGTAGTAACATGTTTTATAACATTTTTAAGAGATAGTTAGCGTTGAGCTTTAGTATTGAGAATTTTTGTATTTGTTTCATAGGAAAATCGCAGTTTAGGGAACGGTTTTATTAGTCGGCTTTATGCTACGTGTGATAAGCTGGATTACCGAAAGATCCTTGTGTGTCAGAATGACAAACGCTATTTTTGCTAGTATCAAAATATAGTAAAACCGCTATCGCTTTGCATAGCCAACTACCTGACAAATTGTCTCAGTGTTTTTCAGTCAAAGTTTATGATCCTTAAGACGATTTGTAGGTTTTGTGGGATGAAAATTTCTGACAACCAATGAATAGACTAAGAGGACAGAAGATAGAACATTTTGTTTGGAGATTATTATTCTTTGTCCTCTTCGATACATGTTTTCTGTAGTTACACTCAACATTCGATTGTTCTTGGCCTTATCAAAGAGCTTTCATGATTCTATGACATTTCAGCGAGAATACTCTCGTGCGTATCAACCCCTTGGTGTTACTCTACCCATTACTTATTACATTGTACTATATTTACAAGATCGAGGTGGTGCGGTACATGCCACTATATGATGTTACATTGTCTCACCATCTCAAAAATCTTGGTACAACCCGCATCTAAAGATGTGTTTTGTTAAATGTTGAAGTTGTTGTTGAATCACCGTATGCATGACTATCTACTTTTATCGCCCCTCTCCCCTAAAAGGATCAAAAACATTTGTATGCAATACTAAACAATATAATATTCTCTTATAGGCTGTAATATTACTATTTTAGGTTCATTTACATACTAATGTTAAATGATTCTTCTTTCCCAGAATTCTGCACTCATTTTTGTCTAACTCAATAATATCATACTTTGCAGTTAAATGCATTCTTAAAGTGGCACTCCCACTTGGTAACATTTTTAAAACACATTTTTTTAATGCCAACGGTCGATATTTGACGTGGCGACTGCGCGCGGATCGCGAGATATCGATAAAAACATGTCCTCAAAAAAGTAAAAGTTTGAATTCCGGTGGCCCACCTAAATTCAGCTTCCAAACATCGAACGTTCGGCACTGGGGCCATTGTCAACTAAGCTAAGGAGTACGGTTTACGCTGACGCTGCTGTACGCCACAGTACCACTCGCGTCGGTGATCGGTCATGCCCCGTGGGAGAAAGCCGAGTCTTACTGACTCGGCATAAAAACGAAAAACATAGTTGGCTGATTCCACCAGAATTCGCATAGGTGTCACCGTGACTAGCACAGTTACGTTTGGTTGATACATGGCGGCGGCCGCGTGGTATGCAGACGCGTACCACGTGGCGGCCGCTATGTATCGAACCACACGTAACTATGTGGCAGACAACAAAATGTAGTCATCAGAGGCGGCTAATATTTTACACGTAAAAATGATATCTATGTGGTATTGGTTAAAAATCTAATACAACTGATTGAGATTAATGAAAACGACAAAAACTAAGGAGAAGTTTTTAAAAAACTTACCTGAGGTAAAGGCATAATGATGTATATAAAGTCTTCGCAGTGGGAGGTAAATTAATTGCGTCATTCGAACGTTTTTGGACTCCCTAGAATATCGTCCATCAGCACAACAGCAAACCTTCGGGGGATTTTGGGTCATAATTAGAAACGATCGTAAAACTTCGGGATGTGAAAAAATACTCTAGGGAAATGACATGTTTTTATCGATATCTCGCGATCTGTGCGAGGTCGCCACGTCAAATATCGACCGTTGGCATTAAAAAAATGTGTTTTAAAAATGTTACCAAGTGGGAGTGCCTCTTTAATTTCTTGATCTATGTAGTCGTTGTTACTCTAATTATTTTCAAAACATTCCTAGGGTATGTACCACCAGAGGACTTATATAAGTCATAATTAATACATTGTGAATGCTTGTACGCTGCGTGTGGCTTAAACTGAATCTGTCCATCCCTCACGACTGGCATACACTCTAAAGAAAAAAAAAACATTTTGCGAGCAACTTGATATTTGCACGCTTCAAGCATCTAAAAGTCTATTTCGTAAACGACTCTTTCGGGTGGGTATTTTTTCTCATATATTAATGCGGGGAGAGGGCATTGAGTGGGCGAGTAGGGACTAAAACTTTGTTGTTTGTGGATTGCCGATGGAATGGACAGTAACATGTAATAGAGAGTTGAAGACAAATTTTGAAATGGGGGATTAATGGGGATAATGTTTTGTAGGAAGAGGAAAGGGGAAACGTACTACTTAAAACATTGATTAGAGATATCGCCAACAACTTGCTCTTTCCCTAAGCATATTTTAATGCACTTCCAATACTTTAGAATAACATAATTCCATAACCTCTTTTCCAAGTATCTCTTGATCAGCTGGTCTGTTGTTTCTGATTTATAAAGCGTATCCACCAGTAGTAAGAAAATTATATGTTTAACATAATGACACGAAGACAATGCTAATTCATGCAGATGGAGTTGTATAATTGACAAGAAAAAAATTCAGTTATTTTAGTGATATGATTAGCTTGAGCTTAATTTCATGCTATTAATATGCAGCTATGACAGAATTTCTTGAAAGGGCTCGATCTTAGCTGGACCGACTGTTGAAAATAGCACTACATATGTAGGAGATGTTAAGTCTCCCAAGGGGATTAATTATATGGTTTGACACCCTCTATCATTGGTTATCTTAATTTCAGAAGCCTCGGTGCGACTCGCAGACGGGAAGACTCCCTTTGAGGGTCGCGTTGGGGTTTTCATGAATGAACAATTGGGAACTGTTTGTGACGTAGGATGGGATATCAAAGATGCAGAAGTTGTTTGTAAGGAAGTCGGTAAGAGGAATAACTAAAACTATTCTGTGGCAGGGACATGTTAGCTCAAAAAGTGCATACATGTAATGCAGTACACAAATAAAGCATATTTATATGCACCAGGATACCCCTTTCCTTTTAGCCTTTGAAGTCCCGTTTGTTGAAACTGTTTGCATAGATATTACCACAGAAACAATCCAGGTTTTGAGAGATGTTTTGACTGTTTGAAATTCCGTTATTGTGTCATCTTAGAAAATGTCACAGTGACTATTTCATATCTTGTTGATGAATTAGGACTATTCGGGCTTTTTGCGGATACAAGAAGCGACCATACTTGCAACTCCGAAAGTCTTCAGATATTTAAATACATGAGGTTGTACATTCGTCCCCAATATTTGTAAAAGTTCTGTGGTGATGTTTTCGTAAGCATTTTGACTTAAGTTACATCTAAGTTCAAAGCGTCTTTTCAAATCCATTGTTAAAATGATAGAGCCTATGGGCATTTAAACACGTCGTCAATAGTCTTCAAAAGTTTAAATTTACCATTTTCACGCTAAAGTTTCACACTATATCTGGTGATCTCTTTATTATTGTTTAGTAAATCCAAGATTACATTTATTTTCAGGTTTTCCTGGTGCAATGCGTCAAGCTACGTTTAACCCTGAAACGAAGACGAGACAAAAGTTGATGACAGATGTAGAATGTTCAGGAAATGAAGAAAGTATATTTCAGTGTGAATACAAAACAGAAACCACTGACTGTAGCAATGACGACGATGCTGGGGTCTACTGTAATTGTGAGTGTCTCAATAATATGGCTTATTAGAATTATTTAGTCTTAGTTACCGTAGCAGCTGTAGCAGTAAAGGGATGATTATACACTGGACTGATAAATATGTTTAACGGTCATGCCTATGGCAAGTCGATGAAAATAAGTTTGCAAAGATTTTCGAAAATTTCAAAATATTTATATTTTCTGTTATCTACTGAAACTAAATCGAAATAAATACACAAATGCGCAGTCCACGTTTTTGTGTGAGCCTCCGTACTATTCGTGTTTTAATACGGGTTGTAAATATAAACATCTAAATTATGAATCTTTAAACAAAATACGCGGTTATGTCAAGCATCAAGGTAACACAATTTCAGTTCGCTTCATAGACTTCACTTCAACTTTGTTGCATTGCACTGAACTTCATATCGAGAGTTTGATAAATGTATAGAGTAATAACTGTACTTTCGTTTAAATATATTTGCTAAGTAATTGATTTGAGGTAAAAGATGATTACTGTCTGTGTAATATCAAGTTCCAGGATATAAAGGATGTTACGATAGGGGAATATGTCAAAAGGAAAAGATGAATCACCCGGATATGACGATACAAATGTGTCTGAATCATTGCCGGGGAAAGAAAATGAACTATGCATGCCTAACAGGACAGAATTGTGAATGTGAAATTAATATCCCTGATGATGAACTTGAATTTGATAACTGGAGCTGTGATGAGGCTTGCCCAGGAGATGAGACACAAGCTTGCGGTGGATTCAATAAAATTGCCGTGTACGAAAGTAAGTAAGAATCAGTAATGTACGAGGTCATTGCGTATGAGATTTCGGTAAAAACAGTGTAATTGTCACCACAAATCATGTTAAATGAAACCTACTCTTGAATTTCGAAATATTACTCAAGCATCTGTCTTGACAACGGCCGATGACAAATGTCTGTAATTGCCATCGTTATGTACGCGGGGTTTTTTTCTAATCAACAGCTACACTCGGAGAATGTGGACGTACTGGCATAACAGACAAGGAGGGTTGGATAGTGTCTCCGGAATTCCCCGGTAACTATCCCGGTTGGGATAACTGCAACTGGTATGTTGAAGCGGAACCAGGTGAAATCATCAATGTAACACTGAGGATGCTGTATCTGGGTGAAGGCGGATGGATCTACAATGACCAGGTGTCTTTCTATAACATCGATGGTGAAAGCGGAAATAAAGTGAAACTTACTCAAAGTAGTGGAATACGAGGTGAAATGGACCTTTTGATAGGATTGACGACTGGTAATTCCTTGCGGGTTGAATTCTCAACAAGCATGAATGATCATGATAAAGGTTTTGCTGTATTCTACAAAGGTAAATGCAATTACTGCTGCTACAATACTGGACAAATCATGAATTCTAGATATGCAAACATCTTTTATTGACACACTCGTCTCGGGTGTAGTGCATTTTTAAGAGTTTTTTTGTACTTATACAGCATTTGCAGAGATAGCTTCAAAGTAATAAAGCAATAGATATTCTGTCAAGCGGTATTTTCATAAAAAAAGCATTTACGTCACAATCAACATTGCTGACCTATCAAAGTTTAAACGATGACGTTGTAGACATACCAGTATATATTGCCCCCGGTTTCTCTTTGCTGTACTTCTCTCATTTAAGTAGCTAATAAACTGCGTTTTGAAAGTAAATTCATTTTAAATGATCAAATGCTAACTAATTGGAACTACCTTTAATAAGGTAGCAGAATATCTGAAATGCAGATTGTATTCAAACCAGTTGCTGGAATCAATTTTTTGCACTTCTGTTGCGAGGAACAATTGCTTTAACGTTTATTCACTGGCTATATCGCATTCAAGATCTCAAATTCGCAATATAGGTAAAAATGAACAAGATTTATACGCAAATCATAGAAACATGCTGTTTTGTGTCCTGTGGTCTCCTTGATAATAAAACACTCAGACACACGTATAACAAGTCTAATAAGTCTAAAACCAACCATAGATCTGTACTCGGATTAAATTTAAGGTTGGTCTTACTATTGTACATTGAACAATGTGTCCTTCCTGTGGAAACCTAGCATTTGCTCACGCTGATAATATATATATATATATATATATATATATATATATATATATATATATATATATATATATATATAATATATATATATATACACGACTTTATATATTTATATGACTATTTATGTATATGTTGCTTTATTCCTTGAAGCTTTTAAACCAGGAGAGTGCGACATTAACATTTGCCAAAACAGCGGAACTTGTTACGTAGAAGATGGAGAAAAGGTATGTGTTTGTACAGAAGGTTGGAAAGGTCCTACGTGCGAAGAAAGTAGTAACGTGTGCCTTAGTAACCCATGCATTAACAATGGAACATGCGGCTCCATTAGTTATGGTGAAGATGACATGTTTTATTGTGAGTGTCCCCAAGGCTACGCTGGCTACACATGTGAACGCAGTGAGTTATTTAAGTTACATCAACTCCCCCTTCATAATCGACGTCTGTATCTTTTCAACAGAAACAGCGTTCTTTACATACGTATTTTGTAATTCGATCCTAATCCTACCTGCTCATCTTTCACAAAGCGACATATCAGCTCTCTTATTGCCATTAAGTGTACGTTTCTGGAGTTCAATTTTTTTGTTTGTCATTTCGTACTAGTCTTCGGATATACCTTGGCAGTCAAAAGTAACCCGTTTGCCATTGCATCCCCAATCATTAACTTTTCGCTTTGCGCCCGTACAATAAACCCAGTACAAAATTTCAAAATTATCCAGCTGGGGCATTTTAAGGAGAGGAACTTTCAATGTTTGTAAATGTAAAAACATTCTGTTCAGATTCACTTCATGACAAATGAAATCTGTAAAACTTACTATGGATACGAAGAAAAAAATCACCGATCTGAATATAACTTGCCTTGTTTGTTCACAGGAATTACATGTGAAAATATGCCACCGTGCGAAAACAATGGAACTTGTAGGCAGCAAAATGTTCATGTTTTCTGTGAATGTGAACCAGGCTTCACGGGAACCCTCTGTGAAACTTGTGAGTGGATATTCTACTTTATTTTTATTAGCCTTACATTTGCAATTGCGATTACTCCGAGTCTGTTCAACTATGATGGAAATCGATATTATTCCATATTCTTTATGAATGATAAATGCAGCATTTTGAAAGCATCGGTTTTTTCATTTACAAACATCTGTAACCAAAGATATTTTTACATACTCTGGTTCGCGCTTTATTGAATCACCAATATTATATGTTGGATTTCTGGCTTAGATTGGTAAGTATAAAGTAATAGCGCGTCATCTAAACATGTTCAAATCCAAAAAGGAAAACACATAGTTAAGCAAAATAATCTCGACATATTTTGATCATGTATCTGCCTATTCTAGATATTGGCACCACAAAAGCAATACTTACAACACAGGCCCCAGTGAACATGTCTACGCATACTGTCGGATTTTCACACCAGTCTTCAACGACATCAAAAACGGGCGAAAACTACAAAGATATGGCAAGATCAAACATAGGTAGTATACTGTTACAAAAAGACTTACTAAAGATCATCGAATATTTAAAATGGGATTGATCTTCACGAGCGAAATATTAGACAGTAAAGGGGATGAGTTTTATTCTGGCTTGTTTTAATTCATCTTGCGCAAATTCACTTAACTATATATGTTGTTGTTACACATTCGAAAACATGCATAACGCTCGATTATTATTTAGATCTTGTTTTATTATGTATGTTTTTGTTCAAAACCCTTAAGTAATTTATCAACTTTCTTATAAAAAGTTCAAATCATACTTCCGTCACGGGACTTTCACACTTTAGAGAACGGGGGTTCGGTGTAATGCGATTAGATCTTTAGCCTGTGCACGTGTTTTAAGTATTTAAGGTCGCTAAGATTTGACGATTTTCTTTCCCCGAACTTTCACTGTAACACCCTGAAAACATGTACTTTTCAAAACAAAGTATGGTACGAGACAGTATATTTCACGAATGTTTAGTGTCTTAGCAATGTCCAATCCAGTCATTGATTATAAAGACACTCTATATTTCCTAAAACTAATTGATATTCTTTAACTACTGCACATTTTTTTCTCCTATGAGCTATGCTGTGAGAACCGTTTTTATGGAGCATTTCCTGTCACTTCGATGTTCTTACATTTAGTATTTGTTTAAAAATTGCATAAAAATACTCTTGATCAATACTTTTGATAAGGTTTGATGAGTAAATGGTGTAAGGTCGTCTGTTAATGAATTTCATCTCAGGCTGAGTTATTAACCAGTCGAATTCATAACACAACGCTAAGTTTTCGGAAAACATTAAAGTTAAAATTGCCTTCGCGGGCGACTTAAAGTTCATTATAGGAATTATTTCGAAAGAAAGGCACTAATCTACTTGCACATAAACGAGTGTATCTTATGTTTCATTCGCACAGCTATAGCTGTTGGTACATCTGTCACACTTACGTCCGGAGGGGTCATCATTACCATTGTCGTAGTCGCAGTTGTTTGCAGGGGGAGGTAAGCCGCTACATTCAGTTTACCATCCCCACTGAGGACATATGGGGTAGATATTATATCTAAAACCACAAAGTTGAGAGGAGTTCATATTTAGAGGTTATTAGTGAATATCGCCTGTTCCTGTGTCGTATCAGCACGAGTATCACTTGTGCTGTGTCTGTCGCGGTACAAATCACACGAACGCTGATATAACGGAAGATAAGTGGTATTGGATAATATCTTTGATATTGGATAATGTATGTGTCATATACCCCATATCCAAAATTTTAATAATAATTAAAAACTTGAATTTTGAGGGTTTACTTTTATTCTACCTTGCGCATAAATATGGAATTATATTTGTGTTAGCAGGTTTCGTTCATAAACTGTACGTCGAAGAAGTAATCGCAGCGCGTGACAAATCCTCCATATCTCAATTAACACAGAAAAATACCAGGATTCAAAAATATTGATACAAGAAGAACTTTTTCAGATTCAATATGTTATTACAGTCGTTACCGATCAAAAGCTTTCCTCTGCTTTTAAATCTCTTCTGATTTCAATTGCGCTCAATCGTCGCACAAAGCCGAGAGAGACGGCCATTTGGATTCATAGTATAATAAGACAAGATAGAACAACATATTATTCCTGTATATAGCTAGCAAACTATCCTTATAGCTATCCAAACTATCCTTGTTCCTCAAAACAATTTCAATTTTTATGTTTGCAACATGGTATGGTAGTTACCAGCCATTTTGTTTGCACCTACTTTGTTTGCTCTCAAATTGCAGTTGTAGTTTTGGAACGTTAACGCTCTAAAACCGGTAACGTCTACAGTGCATACCTCGACGTTTACCATAAAATATCACTGCTGATACATTACGGTAAACGTCACCAGGATATAGCGATATGGTCATGGATATGTGATGAATAATGCATATCGAGAGCTGTCCGATGGAGAGAGAAAAGACGATGCTAGTAGTAATGATGGATCAGACAATAAATTAATTTCAATTAAACGTTTTCTGTTCGCTTTGCACTGTTGTTTCCATCAGAGACCTGCTAGAATCAGTGAATTGACGAGTATACTAATCTAGTAGTGAAAATATCTGACGTCAAACATGTTTGCAGCAGAATGTTAAAAACATAATCTAGTCAAAATTCAAACACTATTGTATTAAATTTTCTTCCTTTTACAGGAAAGGAAGTCAAGAAATTCAAAAAGTCAATTACTACGACGACGCACGATCGCCATCGTTTAAAGAGGGAATTTACATGGAAATAGCCGGAGAAAACAACAATGCAGCTCCAATTCACATTGATGTGCAGCTCGGTTATGGCCACAAAGAATTTCAAGTCGATGATCGACGATATAAATAGTATGCTTTGGTCGTGCTTGACATAGACATGTGAAGTTGTTTCCTCAAATCTTACTGACAGGTCCAATAATCATCGCAAATTATCGCCTGCTTTCTGGGAGATCAATGATGAAAATAATATTTCCGGTCTACATGCAACATACGTCTTGATATGTGGTACAATTTAAGCAAGCAAATATCCTTGTTCAAGCAACGTTCTTGCCTGAAGAGAAAAAATTACATTTCTTATACTTCGAGCGAACTCTTTGTGCTGTCAACGCTATTCGTTTGTCAGTATATCAAAATAACAACGCATAAGATTATTCCCTGCGTTTTTGCGTCATCATGAGCTGAAAACAATTGTGACTAAAATAGTCATAAACAGCATACTAATGTACCTAAGCGATCTTTCGCATTTTCCATGACCATGCTACAGGATCACAATTTTTATTGCCCTAGTTTCAAAACGTTAACAATCTCCTCACAACTTCCTTTCATTCTATTGCTAGTAGTATCCTTGAATTGTCTCAAAAATGTGTTCTCTGCAAGATCTGCAACATCTTTTGAAGTCTATTGTCGGAATTTCTCCGACATAACCAAATGCTGCATGGAAGTATAATTATTACAATTGACAACGAAACTTTCCCATAGAAAGGTTGCTATATTTAAACTTTTGCATCAACAACATATAAAAGTGTTAACCTCCTCTGCTTCAAGTATTATGAATTGCTTTTGTCCTCTACATTGTAGCCACTTAGAAGTGATATCTAGAAACTACTCTCTTTACAAAAGTGCAGAATCGGGTGGAAAGATCACATTGTAAGGCAAACCAAACGATCTACCTAACACGGGAATCAACATGGTAAAAAGAGCTATAGGATTGTGTCGGAGTTTAGTTTGCCTCTATCTTTTAATTTACTGGAATATTTGTAAATCTCCACTTTTTCATAACTAAGAGTAATTTCCCCAGACATGTGAGATACATTCTCAGAGAAGAGACAATAAGAGATTATTCTTTTAATATTGTATGGTGAAGAATTCGGGTAATATATTGAAGCCAAAAGAATAACCAGTTAGTAACCATAAATACCAATTTAAGGCCCGTATGTACTACTCAGTAAGAGTAATTCTGTCATTTTCTTTTTATATTCAACTAACTAAATTGAAATCCTGTAAGAAATGTCTTTTTTCACGTCAATCACTATCCAAACAATATTGTCAACTGGCAGTTTGTTCATCTGATTCCTCTGTTTGCCATCATAAGAGTGAACTTGCTGGCTGTAATTTACTTATCAACAGCCGAGAAATGTTTCTAGTAGCTCACAACAGAAAGCGATTGCCAGGCATTAATACAACATTGCAGTAGTTTTTGAAGGAGAGTAAATTAATTTCATTTATTTTTATGTGAACTTATAGCAACCATTACTATCGACGTATTGTTATTCGTCGCCATGATTCAGATTAGTACTTCATGAATGACTATCTTAACAATATTTTGAAATATTGGATTTTTTTGAATTTTTATACCTCAGTTGACGTTCAGTTTACACATTACAGGTATTATATCAGAGAGTTTTAGAAAAGTTTATGAAGTGGTGAAGGGCTAGAATAATTATCAATCGAGAAGGATACACAAACTTTATAACACAAAGGTGACTTTATAGGTGTTTATAAAAATGTACTTATATATGTAGGAGTTTATGTTTCTAAACTTCAGCCTAAGATTTGATCGTACAATTGACGAGAGCTCCTGGTTAAATTTAATACGGCATGTATCGCTAGAAAAGGAATAGATAGCTACAGAGGTGACATTATTCTATATTAAAATATACTTTATCTTCTATCTTGACTGTACTTCACAAATGATTTAGTAGTCATTCATATAATATCGAAATGACAGTCAACTGCCTCTCGAAACTCGTGCATTTTGTGCAAAGATTGATCGGCAAACATCGGGCGTATCCATTATTGATAATGATGGGTGAGGCCTATTCTTTCTTCGTTGTTTTGCAAAGTAATTGGATGACTTTCTTTTTACATGTAACGTTATAAGAATTATATATCAACATGCCTAGGACTGTTGTATTCTTCCTTTTAATTCCCATTCATACTGATCGTAAGATTTCGATCTCGCCCTTTGTAAACAGTTCAAACTCATACTTCGATATCACTGTACTACAATGGACACGTTTGCCGTACCAATACGAAGACACAGAGGCATGAAAGAGCTATCGAATTCAATATTTAGCATAGCGTTTCTATCTTCAGCCTCTTTGAAATGAAATCGATGTTCTTGAAATGAATTAATCAGAGTGTCAAATTAAGGTCAAAATTACATTTGAGTCAAAATCAAGGATAAAATGTCAATGTTTTCCTGAAAGTTTTCTCACAAAGTCTTTATGAGTCTTAAAAGGGTTGAAACTGTGGTAAATACGTGTACTCTTTCCTTATGGCAATGCAATTCTCCTCTCTGTCTCTGTCTGTCTGTCTGTCTGTCTGTCTGTCTGTCTGTCTCTCTCTCTCTCTCTCTCTCTCTCTCTCTCTCTCTCTCTCTCTCTCTCTCTCTCTCTCTCTCTCTCTCTCAATACTAGTCTGCTACGTGAACTCTTTGCAAGCTGCTATTAATTTCGAAGTCGTTATAGACAACACCTCTATCGTTGTCACAATATGGTATTACAGTAATGGAACGACTCCGCCATCATTAGCTATATTTTTAAAGCTCGCAAATAGCGATTTGATATGGATGAGATTATTATTTATGTATCATCTGTATCAGTCGCTGGTGATATGACTATTTATAGCAAATGTCAACACACTGCAGAATATAAAGTGTGCGTGTTTCTTTCGCAGGTTTGCAAAAACAATCCACTCACGTCCTTCAGGATAAACTCAAACAAGCAGCGGAAAGAATTGTCGCCAAAATTTGTGTTCGCACAAATTATGACATCCTTATCGTTGCAGAAGTTTTGGTGGAAATCCTGTCATATAATGATTTTATATCTCAAGTAGTTTCACTTCCTATGAGATCTTCTGAGAAGTGAAACCTTTCTAAAATCTGCAGTTATCGCTATGCGAGCGGTCTTGCGGTCGTTTTGCTAGACGTATGCACATGTAAACGAACTCAGTGGAGCTGAATTTCTCTTCATGGCGGCAACATTTTTTCATGATTGGCAAGGTTTCTTGCTCGCCGACTCAGTCAGCCAAAAGGAAGTAAGAACAGACTAACAAAATCTTTCATATGTTGTACCAATTCAAACGAATACTTGCACGCGTCCGTAGGGAGGCAAAGCCGCGTAGTAGGCAGTAGAGAGGTTTAGTTACAAGTAATTGTACGTGTACGTGTAACAACGCGCATGGCTGACGCGTATCCGCGCTAAAGTGATAAGCCCTAGTTGTGCGTTTCCGATGATTTGCAGCTTTTTTCTCAGAAACATGCAAAATTAGTGTACCGTACTTTTGAAGATATGATTTATTTACTTGACGATTACACTAATGACTTATACCTCTTTCTCACCTCAAATGAAATCGGCCGATTTTCTTTTATACACTTATTTAAAGAATTTTTTCGAGGCGTCAGATAAATAGTGTTATGAGACTTCAACATTTCCTTCATGTGGCAAAGTCATAGCAAGTACTTCTTGTACTGGTGAAAACGCTAGGAAAAAACTGATATCAAAAGTGTTTGCTAATTTACAATGATACTTTACAATATTGCTAGTCAAAATCACTGAAACGCCGAGAAAATCTATGTACCAATACACGTAATTATGACAACGTATAGTAGTGTCTTTTGACGCTCCGAACGTCTGGCCTAAAACACAGTCACCTGTGGTCGGTCTATGCGTCTATTCCCCATAGACGTGTGAACATATGCCTGACTACTCCTCAGGCATATGTACACACGTCTATGGAGCATAGACGCCGAGCGGAATAGACCGACCACAGGTGACTGTGCCTACAATTTTATTCGTCATTTCATGGAATATTACGCTCAGTGCTTTACTCTTAATAAAGCCCCCACTCAATTATCAGATTTATCTAATATAAATATGTTTCCTTGATAAAATATTCATGGAAACAAAAGAATGACAAACTGTTAATGGACTGTTGACACATTCGCTAATGCGAGAACCAGGGATTGAGAAGGGCGTACGGTCACGATAACTACATGAGTCGCCACAGAAGAAATTAACCCAAAAGCAGGGAAAGCGTATGTAGATGCATCCATTACATTCTGGGAAGATGAATAAAATTGGACTTTGTCTAAACACAGGGTAGATGAATACGTTGGTACATTACTGTACCTTGTATATGGCAGATGACCACTAATTAATTTCCCATAACCCACTACTGTAGCATTGAGATAATTTTTCCTCTTTCCAAACATTCAGCTGTCAGATCCTCTTGACAGGTTCAGGTCAATGTCAGCTTAACTGCTGATAACTTGTTTTTCGTGTGGTCTACGGAAAGTGTGAGTTTACTATAGTGATAACAATAGCGCCCCCAGAGATGTTTTTGCAGAAATTTATGCTAACTGCTATCGCTTCCATGGACCTTCCTACTCAATCAAAGAATGCTACAGCACTCTTCTACAACAGTCTACATTTTGATTCGAGAGGAAAATTGTCTTTACAACTGTATAACTTTAAATTAAAGTTCAAACATTCCAGGCATCAATGCAGATATCAAAACTCAAAGGTCCATGCGAACTTGAACTTCTCCCGAACTACACGTATCTTCGTGTTCCGTATTGTCGATGTCATGCATGACCCTCAGCTTTCGGGTCAACTCAAACGAGGAAGTAATAAAAATGCCATGTGAAACCTTATTTACCTGTAATAAAACGTTTTGAAAGCACTGTGATATCAACAAAATAACAGTTCTGCGATACCCTGCTCAAGTTTGATAGGACCGCTGTGAAGTGTGACGATACGGTGTTTTGGTGAGGACTTGGTTGCGACAGCTTGCAATTGGGTATACCTTCCTTGATACTGTAATCCCAGCCTACGTGCCTATGGAAGGTGTGACGTTTTCATCGAGGAGATATCTGCGCCGCCATTTTATACTCATTGTAGCGGCTTTGAGCGTTAACATCATCTACGTCCGTAGTACCAGTAAGTGTATTCTTACGTTTGTCAGAGTGAGCTTGAATATAGATTTTTTTTAAATGTTCAGTCAATGGTGGAAATGATAACTACATTATTACAGTTTAACATTATCGTGTATTGTGTAAACTGTTGGTAATGGCAAATAATGAGTGTGGGTTTTGCCAGCAAACTGGAACTGTTCAGATTGTCAAATAAAATATAACTTGAAGAGACAGCAGCAAAGGTTTTACTTAAACCAGTTTTTTGTCATCTTTATCTGTAACTGACTGTGTTACAAAGCGCCCTAAGAATACGCACACGCCCGCTTTATGGGAACTCGGGAAAGGACAATTGATTTATGGATACTCGGGAAAGGACATGTGATTGACTTTGGACAACTTCCAAAGGAGAACAAACCAACTACATCACGTAAACATTTAATGTCAAGAACCTCTATCGCGAAAACCAGAATTTGAGGTCTGCCATATTAAAATCAACTTTTTTGACATGAAACGAATTTAAGGTTGAATAAATATCTCCTGAGATAAGGGCATGTGTATGTTACGTCAAGCATTCCATGTTGCTGCAAGGGTCCCGCTGGCCGATTTCGACACAAAGGACAGTGGTTACACCGTCGCGTAAGCCAAACTGAATGGAGCTCGGTCACGGCTATCGACTCAAGTGATGTGTCCAATGGTAGCCATGAATAAAACCTGACTCTAACTCAAGCTTCGAGAGCCCCAAGCGCACTGTCCTGTGTATCCGCTTATTCAACGTCCTTAACTTGCATTTAGGGAGCGTTCAGTTTTTACGGCCTGGGGGGGGGGGGCGGCAAAATCTTGTCGCCGGTGTTCAAAAAAATATAGACCCCCCTGCATTTTTTGTGAAAAAAAGATGACCCCCCTTTGTCAGAGGAAAAAATTGATGACCCCCCCCCCTGAAAAATAACCAAAACCCATAATTATGTCAAATTTACCTCCATGGTTTGGATTTGAACTCCGGTACGCGGCGCACTTTATTCATGTAGCAGAGATGCCAGTGCACAAACTTCTCAGCCACATCCATTGAAACGTCTGTTAATTAGGACGACTGTAAGGCAATTTTTAACTTCATTTCCATAGACAACTCATGTCCATGGACATTGTATAAAGTAAACTTTATTGGAGTGGTTCGCCAAAGGCAGCCCTCCGGTTAAGAGGGTCATGGGCCATTACGTAAAGTCAACTTTATTCTAGTGGGCCACCAAAGGTGGCCCGCCGGTAAAGAGGGTCGATCATGGCTATTGCATAAAGTAGACTTTACTGGACAGGGCCGCTGAAGGCGCGCGGCCATTACCATTATTCAGTGTGTGATCCCAGGGGTCCCTCAAAAATGTTTCTAATACAAGCCGCGGCTTCAATTGGGAATTTGACAGTAAGTTTGCCGTGGGGTATTACATAAAGTCAATTTATTGTAGTGGGCCACGCAGGCGGCCCGCTTGTAAAGAGGGTCTGATCATGGGCATTGCATGAAGTAAACCTAATTCGAGTGGGCCGCCAAAGGCGTCTGCCCGTTAAGAGGGTCATGGGTAATACATAATGTATATTTATTGTATTGGGCCGCCGAAGGCGGCCCGCCGGTAAAGAGGGTCGATCATGGCCATGGCATAAAGTGAACTTTATTGTTGGTATTATGTTTTTGAAAATTGGTGACCCCCCTTTCCTACCAGTAAAAAAGCGATGACCCCCCTTTGCGGATTCCAAAATTACGATGACCCCCCCCGATTTTGCCGCCCCCCCCGGCCGTAAAAACTAAACGGTCCCTTAGTTGAGTCAACCACGTTATATCGTAGCGCGTGATCGCTCGTAGCGCGTGCTCGTGCCGAGCAAGGCAAATGTACGACATGCGCTATTTTACTGTGAACATTCAAACTTGGTTCCATCAATAGAAAGTCTCAAAAGATTCAGAATTAGGTGTGAATAATGCTTTACGGGTGCGCAATTGACGGTCTGTTGCATTTGTGACGTTAGCACTTCAACATCCCTAAAGGGGACATGCTGAATATTTACAATTTAGTGTCTACGCTTTAGATTAGGGGATCCTAAGTATCATATGATCTTGAACATGAACTGTATAGACACGTCATTAATTTTGGTACAATGCTGTCTACAGATTGACCATGGATGAATTTAGTTTATTGCAATAGAATCATAACAAACACCACAAAAAATTCCTATCGAAACAACTGAAGAAAGATCTTCTTCTCTCCATGACTCCCGCTGTCTTATCGGCTGGCAGGCAAGTCGCTTGTGTTGTACGTTCGTCCTTCATGTCTTCTCATAACAGCAAACGTTCATCTCTGATTGTGAAAACTCGGAGTTGCCAAAAAGTCTATTTGTTCAAAAGGGTATATTTGCAATCAGTTTCTTATCGCACACGCTTGCTTGAGGTTTTCTCATAGTGTATGCAGGGTAGTGGGAAGGGCAGACAAGCAGCATGATTGTCATCGATGAGCAGCTTTTTAGCGACAACTTTAGAGAGGCTCATAGCAAGCAAGGCACTGAAATTCAGTTGCATGATCTCGTTGAATGAAGCAAAATAGTTAAGCAGGAGAGTCAACCTATTAAAAGGAAAGTTAGCGGATGGTTTGTCATATGGAGGCTTTGGCGAGAGGAAAACAGTCGGCAGAAGGGGAATATTTTCACAATTTGTGATGAGCTGTCGATGTCATCTTCCCTTGGCCTCCAAAGGTCAATGTCTGCAAAATGTCGCCGTGTTTCAAATATACGCCTATTTGTTTATAAACACACACCCTACAGTATCTCTAAAATAGGTGGTATCGTTTCCTCTATTTTGAAGGCATCGCCTCAGTCTCGCAGCACTATAAATGACAGCTGTATATAATGTGGTTGTATATATCTGATTCTACAGCGTAGTCCGGATGCATGCAACTCTTTCTTGAAAAGTGCCATCCGGTATCATTGACTCGCAAGCATTTTGGCAACTTCTGCAATTTCATTCATGTAATCCAATCCGGTTGAGTGTCAGCCATATAACATAAAACCGACTCAAAATAGATCTTACCTCGCGCTAGAGCATTATGCAATGGTAAGTATACAAAATGTCCTTTCTCCTCAGAAGGAATGGCATTGCTAGTGTCAAACTCTCACACGCTGATTAAATAACCAATTCCAGACAATTTGGTAAGACTGAAGGATGGGACGACTCCCTTTGAGGGCCGCGTTGAGGTTTTCTTGAATGGACAATGGGGAGCTGTGTGTGACGAAGGATGGGATATCAAAGATGCAGAAGTCGTTTGCAAAGAAATAGGTAAGGACAAAACCTACCATTATGTTGGCGTATTTAGCAAATTCTGAATTGTCGTTATGAATCGAGTTATTCAGAAATAAAGCCCGTAGTAAGTGAAAAATCATTAACACAAGTAAGACTGATACTGTAACACAAGTTTGGCAAAGGCAAGTTTACAGTTCCAGTTCCCTTACAAATAATACAATCGCACAGACCACACAAGTTCGTTTCTTGTCCAGGGGGAATAAAGTTGTGATGATTTACAATGATTGTTGATTCAATAGCTGTTGTCATTTTGAAATTAAACATACAGAACCCTAAGCAGAACCCCCTCTCATCTATTTGAGTTTTACACTTTTAATTTTTGCAGCGCCAGCAGAGTCAATATTTTATATCACAGGCGGAGTGAAAAATTGTTCAACAGGTACAAATCAGTGGAGTCAATGTTGTTGCACGCCATTTCTAATTATCTTTATCATTTGACTGAACTTCTAAAGGGAATATCAATGTAGAAAGCGCAAGCACGAAGAGACGGTGTAACTTGTCCTTTCAAACGTAATCTCTACTTCAGTATTGCCACTCCCTTGATCCCAATTTATCCCTGAAAAGAGAGTTTAAGAATGCGCGGAATGTGCATCAGGCAGTGTGGGTATAGGCATTGTGCGGAAGTCACAATACTTCTTGTGTGGAGTTAACGTTGTTAGGGAAGGCCAACCACATACACAGCCAATTAAACGTTTAGTATAGTGATCTCTTGCACAATTTATGCGAGTCAGTTATAGTAAAATAACATATGCGAATGAGCAAAGGAATTTAAATCAAGACGTTATACAAAACAAGTTTGTCGCTTGCAAATTTACATTCAGTACACTACATTATGAGCCGATGCCTAAGGCTCGCAGATTATTTTGCTCTTT
This sequence comes from Ptychodera flava, assembly GCF_041260155.1. NCBI lineage: Eukaryota > Metazoa > Hemichordata > Enteropneusta > Ptychoderidae > Ptychodera > Ptychodera flava. The sequence goes on from NC_091932.1 coordinate 23,289,683, forward strand.
TAATTCAACTGTCCAATTTCTCCTTTTACGGCATTTACATAGTGTATGTACAAATTTAAGCGTTCATCTTTCCACAACAACATTGAAACAGTGATAGAAACAACATTATCAATGAAAATAGAAATATTTTTTGGTTTATACTGTCCGCCAGAAATAAAGCCAAAGTTCCTGTAAATGCAACATAGGCTTTTTCTGCAAAAATTTCAGCATTTATATGGTATATCTGGCCTGTATAAATTCAGATTCTTGATGTAAATACTTCAATTGACCTATCCACATTGCTCTTTTGTTTTATATCACATCTTTCTTTAATATCTATAGGTTTGACAGGTGCTATGCGTCCAGCATTGTCAGAGTCTGGAAAGGGTGCTCCTTTCCCAGGAAACGAAGACACTGAGATGTCGATGAATGATGTGAACTGTTTAGGAAATGAAACAAGCATACTTAAATGCGATTTCAGAAGCGATACTACTGACTGTAGCCAGGAAAATGCCGCTGGCGTCTACTGTAATTGTAAGTATATGGCAATCGCAACTTTGATCTTAATTTGTTCTTTCACAGGATACTCATTCTTAATTTGTTCTTTCAGAGACTACTCATTACTTTTGAAACAAGTGAAGGTGTAGTATTAGCAGTAGCATTACTTGATAGTATAGGTGAATATTGAAAAAAACCTTGCACACAGTGGCTTTTGGTAACACAAGTCTACAAATTCACCTACTAGATCAGGACAGCATCGACCAAAACCACAAAGGCAATTAATATTTGACGTGGGCAAGTTTTGTGATATGCGATTCAGTATTTTTACGCACAAGTGGATCGGAAATTATGTCATATCCGCACGTCGGTCACGCCAATTTGTCGTTCTCATCCGACGAGGGCTCACGCCGGCCGTGGTACAAAAAGTTTCACCAGACCTACACGCCCATTTATATCATAGAGGAAAAAAAGCGGAGACAGAGAGCGTTGAGATAGCAGAAAATATCAGCGTTCAGTTAGAGCTTAGGTAAAAGATAATAGCCTAATTACAATTAATTAAGAGCCTTTGCTTGCGCTTAGTCAAAATAGCGTTTTCACTCTTTTATCGTCTGCGTCATTTTCACTAATATAGAGGAGTATGCGTGCTATGTATCCTTCCTGTCGACAATACTCTGTCCCTGGTGATGAATTTCTGTTTGACGACGATCGATCGATACTTCATTCTGCTTTTACCGTTTTTCCGCTAAAATTACGGATGAAATATCTTTTCACACCAAAGACACAAATGTTGATTTTACATTATATTACAGTAATAACTCCCATTGCAGGCGGGTATACACTCGTTTCGGATTCGCTCCATATAGCACTCGCCAAGCTGCCCGTGCCATACGTTGCGTGTTGTATCCATGTCTCGTGTATGCCTATATATATTTACCTGAAGCAGGGGCTATTGCTTCAACAAGGAAACAATCACGGCGAATGTCGTTGTATGATATGGTTCATAGTATTACCCTTTGTATAATTTGTTTGAGTTCCCTTGCTTGCCATGCTTGTGAGTTTGTTAGGGGGCATTTGAGAGTCTTAAACGCTTTGTTAGATTCTCCCCACCCCTTAGGTGTTTGTGAATGCAGCCCAAGGGGCCTACAGTAATTAAAGGTGGGATTGAGCCGGGGAGGGTCACTTTTTATAAAACTGTCCAGGGGTAGGAATATTTGTATAACCCTATCTTGGGAAGGGTCATCTTTAACAGAAGCTGATGTTAAGACCAAACCTCCTATTGTGCAAGTGATGTTTCCTCAATAGGAAATAATTGACGAAATACATTGAATCTTTATATACATACACATTATCAACAAGCTTCAAAAGCAAAGAAGATGCGGTGGTATCCTACATTAAACACCCCGATGAAAGACAAGAGATGAAAACATGTGAGAGAGGTGGCCGAGTGTATATTAATTATCAAATGTCTATAAATGCACAGATATTGTTAGTTTTGCTTCATATTGGAAAAAATTGACCATAGTTCTCTCATAGACTACCATTTATAGTGAATCAACATTTCAGTGAAATTCCGAAATCCAATTTCTTGTACGCGCATCCATTTGTAATTTGCCTAGGTTTGTATCGGAAAAATATTAATAGTTTCCCCATCATAGACCACCATCTATAGAGAATCAAGATTTCGGTGAAATTCCAAAGTCCAATTTTTTTCACAAACATCCACTTGTAACAACCTTAGTCTAATCAAGTACATTGATATCAATAATCAAGTATACATAAATACACAAATTTACCTAGCGTTGTATTGAAAAAAAATTCATAGTTTCCTCATAGACCAACATGTATGGTGCATCAACATGTCGGTGAAATTCCAAAATCCAATTTCTTGTCCACGCATGTACGTTTTACTTCCCACTTCATGCAAAATACATTGACATGTATTATCAAACATATATAAAGTTATAAAGCTTGTTTTGTGGGGAACTTGTCAATAGTTTGCCTGATAGACTCCCATGTATTATGATTTGATAATTATTGGCGCAGTACTGTATCACCCTCGTCTTGCCGTCTTTTAGTTGCGCAAAATATGGTGACCCTCCCACAAATGTATGACCCTTCAAAAATGCTTGCGTAATAAATTGTGATCCTCCCTCCCAAAACGCCAGTCTCCCCCTGTACTTTCTGTCCTAACTTACATTAAACCAATTGTTAGGTAAATTAGCTGATACTGGTTCAGTTATTCCTTGCGAGAATATGTAGTGATTTAGGGGGAGGGGGAAGTTTTAGAATGTCGGACAAGGGGAGGGTTACATTTTAGACAAGAGGATGGGAGGATGAGGTCACATTTTACAGTACAGATTCGCACGGAATTCCCTCGGCCCATCCCCCTGTGATTACTGAAAGCTACCTAACGATAAAATTGTTACTGGGAGAAAAATTAAGAGCTGACGCCGTCAAAGACATGAAGGTATGCGTTGTTGTATACGTCTGCGATGAACAGCTCCATCGTTGTCATACCGGCATGGCTTTGTATAAATCAAAAGATACTTTAGTTTTACTCGTCTTGTTCTCTGTATGGATGGAAATCTCTGGAAAAATTGTTCACATTCTCTTCTATGTAGAATTCGAATTAAAGGGACAAGTAGGCCATTTTTCAACGAATTTTATTTGATACGAGATACTAATTATATTGTTTGACATGTTGAAACATAATGAATAGGCGACCATGCATATAGCCGACCCCAGTTTAGAGAAGATAAATGAAACCATTGCGAAAATGAATTTATTGTCATGACCATTAATTCATTTTCGCTATGGTTTCATTTAATTTGCCTAAAATAGGGGTCGAATATATGCATGGTCACCCATTCAGTATCTTTCAACATTTCAAACAATATAAGTATTATCTCGTATCAAACGAAATTCATGAAAAATGGCCGACTTTGTCCCTTTAAGGAATCAATGACGTACTGCGGACTGCGGCATTCATGTGTGTCATGCTCCAGAATTATAGAGGCCACATTTCATCCACGTAATTTCTCTGCTACATGTCAGATAAAATACTGTAAATAGTTCATCAGCAACTAAGTCAACATTTTTCAAAAGTGGAAATGATAGTCATCTAAGAAGACTTGTTAACAATGTATTTTGCACTTGTTTCTGATATCTAGTTCCGGGTTATAAAGGCTGTTACGGTAACAATGTGTGTGGCGCAAACGAGATTAATAGAACTAGTATGACAATTCAAACGTGTCTCAAGCATTGTCGAGATAAAAAACGGAACTTCGCATGCCTTGAAGGATAGAACTGTCATTGCGGAAACGAGTCCCCTGACGATACCGACAGCTTAGATAACTGGTACTGTGATGAAGCCTGTAAAGGAGACGAAACCCAAGCATGTGGTGGCGAAAATGAGAGTCCAGTATATGAAAGTAAGGTCGTATTTGCATTTAAGAATAAAACTTTCAATGTGTTTTCAGTTGAAGTGATTTCACACAGCAATGCTTTTCATATGTTGCGGCACTGAAATGACTGCTTAGTCTACACCGATTGTGGAAATATATAATCTGTCATATGTATAATGTCTACTTTATAACACGAGTGTTGTGATATGTGATCCACAGCTACACTTGGAGAGTGTGGACGTATTAGCATCACAGTCGAGGAGGGTTGGATAGTGTCTCCAGATTTCCCGGACGACTATCCCGGTTGGTATGACTGCAACTGGTATGTTGAAGCGGAACCAGGTGAAATTATCAATGTAACACTTAGGATGCTGTATTTGGGTGCAGGCGGATTTTACTACAATGATCAGGTGTCTTTCTATAACATCGATGGTAGAAGCGGAAATAAAGTGAAACTTACTCAAAACAGCGGAATACGAGGCGTAATGGACTATTGGATCGGATTTACGACTAATAATGTCCTGAGGGTTGAATTCTCGACAAGTCATTTTCACCATGATAAAGGTTTTGCTGTATTCTACAAAGGTGAGACTACTAATTTCAATTTGAACATTTTCACTAAAATTACGAGTAACTAAAAGCGCTTATCAAGGTGCAACTAAGGTTGTCGAAGTACGCATTACGGCAGGTCAAGAAAGGCAGATATTGTGTTTGTATTTAAAGATATACTTATATCATCCTTATTGTGATTAGTTATGACATCGGGTCAATTCAAGGTATTATCATTTCAGAGCCATGTAATGTTAGTCTTCTCATAAAAGAATTGACTGACCAAAAATGGTACTGGATACATTCAGTCGCTACTTGTCCGCAGGGGATAGCAAATTGCCATTTATCACTGCTTTGATCTGCTTATTGGACAACCAGTTTCTGAAAATGGTTGTCCAATCAGACTATCGACGCAAAACATGTGCCCATCGTACGTAACTTTGTATATAACTTACCTATCGATCCATGTATTATTTGTTTCCTATTTTTCACGGGGACCTTTTTTATTCCAGCCTTTATACCTGGGGAATGTGACCACAACAATTGTCAAAACAACGGAACATGTTACAAAGAAGGCGGAGTCGAGATGTGTGTATGTACAGAGGGCTGGAAAGGGCCAACATGCGAAGAGAAAATTAATGTGTGCCTCAGTAACCCATGTGAGAACAATGGTACCTGTGAATCCATTAGTGGTGGAATGGATGACACATTTTATTGTGAGTGTCCCCCAGGTTATCATGGCTACACCTGTGAACACAGTAAGTTATTCATTCACGTCATATCATATCCCAATAAACCGATAATCTATTTCATGGATCAGAGTCCGGGATAAAAAATAACCGTATGGTAAGAGGCACGGGAAGATAGGGGTGGCTAGTAAACCGAATCCTGCCAACGTCTTTCATATCTTTTTCAAATAACGTGTATTTCTGTGATTATGCCCATGTTGTCTTTTCCCTCAAAAGGCGCTTGTTTCTGCTGATAGGCATATAAGCACTCGGAAAGTCAACGCAAAGGTGCTGCGTATGAAGATAACTTAGGACACTGAGATACAGTGATACAACTCTGAGGAAAATTATAATATTATAAGTTTGGGCCGCTTTGGAGCGAGCGACCTATTTTGACCACTGCTTCAAAGCTAGAATGTTTGTAGGAGGTGGTGGTGGTGGTGGTGGTGCTGCTGTTGTTGATGATGTTGTTTGTTTGTTTTGTTAATTTGCTTATTTGCTTGTCTATTTATTTGTTTGCCATTAGTAAGATAGAAGGAATTGCAGTGCTTCTAATGATTAAATTATCTTCTTTGTTGACAGGACTGACGTGTGAGAATATGTCACTGTGCGAAAACAATGGGACTTGCAGACAGGAAAATGATACCCTTTTCTGCGAATGTAAACCAGGTTACACTGGACAGTTCTGTGAAAACTGTAAATGGATATTTCATTATTTCATTATTTACTTGTATTTGTTACTACAATTACCGCGAGAGTTTGTTCAATCAAGATGGAAAAAGATTTAATGTTCACTGCATATAAAGTCTACTTTGCATGATTTTAATATTGCATTTGCCAAGATTTTTTAATCTGTCAAATTATTGTGAGATTTTTTTTAATTCTATGATCTATTTTGGCTTTTTTGAAAAGACGCAGGGTGGCGACCCAACAGCTCACCGAACTCGTACAGACTCCCTCAGTCTGCGACTGCAGCCCATACACCAACCCTCCTGTCTTCCTCAGCAACATCGCAAACAGGCGAATACGATAGGAATATTGAGAGACAAAGCACAGGTAGAGAATTTAGGCATTGAGTAATATTCTTAATTTACCGCATCGTATTTCCTCTATAAAGCACTCGAAGTAGCAGCTGCATTATAGAGAACTTCCTTTTTCTTGTAACAAGACATATTAATCACACTTCATTGTATCACTGTATTAATTATACTTCACAGTATCGCTTCATAGTCGTGTCATTAACATTCAATTTCGATTTGACACTTCGCTACAAAAAACTTACCAGGGTCAAATATATGCATGATCACCCATTCATTCAGTATCTTTTAACATGTCAACAATATAAGTAGTATATTGTATCAAACAAAATTCATGAAAAATGACCGACTTTGTCCCTTTAAATAGGCTAATATTCTCGGTTAGGTATTGGATATCAGACATTTGTAAGTGAATTTGGTCAGCGACAGTCGACCAGTCGATACTTTGGAGTGTTTTGAACAGAGTAGATTTCAATTTCCTACTCTTTTCGCCAGAAAAATTCCTCCCTGCACCCACCAGTTTTCCCCTACCCCTATATAAACAGCATGGCCCCCGTAGCCTTAAAATTTCCCTTCTCATTGTTTGGCACTGCCAAGGTTTTACACACGACTTTACTCCTTACGCGCCGTGCTTCGGTTTTTTATTGTCTACTCTGTGCAAGTAATCTCAGTTTCCGGATTAGTTACACGAGAAATAAAAACAAACACGTCCATGAGCACAAAAATCACTGGACGCGAACTTTTGGTTGTGCGGATAGCTCTAACGTTTGCTTGTGCGTACATCTCTAATTTCGAGGTAACATTTAATATTTTCACAATGGCATCTGCAGATCAATTTAAATTGTCGAAATGCAAAATTGCCGATAAATGAGACCACAGTACAAAACAATTGCAAGGGCTTATGCAATATATGCCGTAAGCTACTTAAGTTTCATGTCGTATAGAGTCCCATAGTACCCCTTATCATAAAGGTATTCTGAAAGCGATTTTGTGACGATCACAGTATACCGTCTTCTTTACTTAGCTCTCATTCCGTCAAGAAAGATATTCTATCACCGTCAACCACTGACTTCAAGTAATCAGAGAAAAAGATTGAAAATAACAAAGAATTACATGTTTATTTGTTACTTTCAAAATAGCTTGGAATTACAACGTGCTTGAGTGATAAGAAAAACGTTATTGGTGATAGAAAATGACGCCACCTGCATTCATTACAAACGTTCACCTTCGATAAAGTTTGCAACCATTTAAGCCAATACGATGTTCACAGTGCAACGTCTGATGAGACGTTTTGATGAGAAACTGGTACCTGGCTTTCTATATAAGCTGATTTTGTCTGAGGCAGATATTGAGTCGATTTCAATAGGCATTATTTAATTTCATTTGATTTTCAAATGAGACACAGCTCATTTGCATCAAAACTAGTGAGACAGGGATACACATCAGAAAAACTCATGAGAACTTTCAAAAAGTTCTACGTTCGATATGACGACATTGTGGCCAAATATAACACCTCACTCAAATGATTAGCGACATCATTCTCTGCTTTGACTTATTACAGTTGTTCATGTAGTGTGTCATTCTCATACAATATTAGACAATTTTGGGACCAATCCTGACGGGTGTAGTATGCTAATAAGGTATGCTTACCCATTCCAAACACCTGTTACCACCACTTATTATCAGTGGTTTAGGATGGTCCTACCTAAATTTGTAAATCACAAGTGTCCCATGGACCTGGTAATGTATTACTGTGAATGAAATATTCGCAATCATACCAATCCATAATCCAATAACATTAGATTATTAGACTAGTTCAACGTCATATTAACACAACTCTAAGTTCTACGAGCAACGTTAAATTACAATTGTCTCCCTTAACGACTGAAAAGTTGCAATTGCGATTTCCATGATAGGAGTGATGGTTCAAGTAAGGTTGTATTCTACAAACGCAGTAAGCGAACAAATATATTATGTTCTATACACACAGGTATAGCCGTCGGTATTTCTGTCGCATTTATTACAGCAGGGATCATCATTACCACTGTCGTAGCAGCAGTTGTTTGCAGGAAGAGGTAAGCCGCTATATTCAGTTTTTGCTTTCCCGAAAGTAAAAACAGTAGGATATATTGTATCGACAAGGACAGTATTGCTAACACTTTGAGAATTCATAAATTTGAAGCACTTAGCCTAAAACAACAACTGATCAGAAGTGATGATGATGTATATACCATCATGGTTCTAATGCGTATTAATATAGAGAATAGCTGTTTACCTGTGAAGGCTTGCTTATTAGTCTTACTGTTAATTGTTAAACAATGGCTTTGTATTAAATTGATGTCACAGCGGACGACCGAAATTCAGCCCTGACTAGAATTCATATGGTGACAAAAACAATGTATACTGTAAACAATCTGTAGTTTGTTTGTTTTTGTTTTGTTTGTTTTCTGCAAGCGAACGCTTGTTTTTGCTGAATAATTAAGGGGGAATGGGAATGATGTAATCCTTTGTATAATGATATCATATCGGCCTCAGCCCTAGGCGTCGCGCCAGAGGTTCAGATTACATTTGTCACGGTTGTTGATTCATGATAAGTAATAGTGAAGGATAAAATAGAATTAATTTGTTACTGGCTATATATGTTTACCTGGTGAAAACAGTTCACACACGTACACGATGTCAAACTCTGCAGGTATAGATTTTCTGTTTAATGTGTAAAAATGTTGAACATCACAGCTTAAGCGGACGTATAGAAATTTGCATAATTCAATAGGCTGCAGAGCCTCGTTCTGAATGTAAACAAGCAATATGGCGGAGTTCACGTCGTTCGAGCGACATGCTTGTGAAAATGGGCTCGAAAGCTCACAAATAATGATTATTTAATGCGAAATTGAACAAGCTATGAGGTAATGTACACTTTTGAGAGTAATTTCATCGTATCTAGGCATGATAGAAATAAATACTAATGATAATTGACAACTGAATTCGTACGTTGCCATGATGGTTTATACCTCTCAGCTGTGTGCTATTTTTAGACTGTGACCCAAAACACACTGATACAGGTCTTGAACAAAAATAATACTTGTTGTGCCAAACCACTTGCTATTGAACAACGCTTGTACCAAGTTTCGTGAATTTCTGACGGTGCGCCTATATTTGCGGCATGATTTCACGATGCCATGTATGTGCTGTTACCGTTCAAGGCCGATCGTACAGCCCAGTGTATACGTGTACGCGTGTACATGCGTACAACGCTATGGCAGTTAATACGGCGAAACTCGCCTTTATGCTATCGGACTTCAGTCAACATTGACGAGTTGAAACATGGTTACTGAACAGTGATATATTAACTTAAACGATGCGATTTCGTATGCAACAGGCAGTTGTGTAGTTTTTTAAATGAATCTTTTTCCACTGCAATGGCATTCTTTCTTCATCATGGAAACATTGATTATTGATTATTCTGAGTTTGTAAAACTATCATTTATCTGTACATTGTAATCCACCCCTGTATATTATAAACTATTTTCTTCACATTCTACATTTTCACTTTCATCTGATAACTCTACCACGTTTGCTTCTGCTACCTCATATTCTTCTTCAATAATTTCTTGAATTTCTTCTATATCACTGTCGCTTGATGTAAAATTAATTTCTTCCATTACTATATCATTTATCTCATCCACATCTCCAGCGTCCATCGAGTTCATACATTGAACACATCTGCATCCAGGCCCACATTTTGCATTCCGTTTAACGCAACTACAAACCCTACTCTTACACCCAGACTTACAACCACATCCCTTTGTGTAATACAATACTGTATCTTCACACCCCTTATGGCTTATTCTGTATCCCATAAGATCTTCAATGCATTATTTCTCACTAGAAACCCTAATTCATTGTAATCAGGTAAGCTTATGGTTGATTTATGAGACTGGCTCCAAATTTGAGCAACAAAGCAACTCCTTTGCTAATGAAGCTTAAGGGCTGTTGATGTTGGTGGAATTTCATCCTCTGACCGTATTCTAACATGTATTGTATCCCTTATTTTATCTAGCCATTTGCAGTGTAATTAAGTTACACTAGACGTATATCATTTAGGACATAAATTTGTGTCCTAAACCCCAGCGTCGCTCACGTTGATTGGTAGGTCTTATGTCCCTATGTCCCATTTGCGTTCATTCATTGGCTGCCTTTATGTCCTCAAGTCTCATTAATATTTACTGTTCCGAATGCAACTCATTCATTGGCCGCCATATGTTCTTGTCCCTGCCTCACTTTCGAGTGTTTCTTGTCTCGTTCGGCCATGTGCTTATTACTGTAACGCATCTGCGAGCCTAGCCAATCATTACCAGACAGCTAGAGCGTAGGCACAACGTTTGTGAAGACAAATTTTTCTTTGCACCTGCGCTTCACTTAATCTCATTGTCAGGAAGCTCCGGCATCAAAGTTGTCTGCATTCCCTGACACGTTGACATGTGACACGTGAAAATATTGGTCTTATTAGCTGTAAATATTTCTGTCAGTAAAAATACGCTGCTTCTTACCATATGAAAAATATACAACTTTGTAGTTACACTCTTCAGCTACAGGTTCATTTGTAAAACAAAATGCTTGCCATCGGATTGTGTATTAAAGCTCCATTGGCTGCCCCATTTAGCTTTTTTCGGTATTTTTCTCCGTTTTGACTCCAGTTTCTGGTGTTAATCCCTGGGCTATGATGAAATAAATAACAAGTGCATACCTTGTCGATGCAGTCTACATGGATATAATCAGGCATTATTGTTGAATGCTGAATTCAAGTCCGGACTAGAATCATTTATCAACAATAACAATGGTCATTACACATGTACTGGGTGTGTTGACAAGCAGAGTAATGGACACTTTAAATTAGCACAGCACAGGTATTAGGATGAGAAACTATAGTAGATTTACAGAATTAAAATACTGAAAAAATAGTCAAAAGTTACAGCTCATTTCCCTATAATTCCGAATTGACAATAACGGACTGCATCATTGATTCCAGATGATCCATGTACATGTATAACGTAGTCAGCATCTTTAATTAGACTAGCTCATTAGTTTGTTCAGACATTCACGTCTGTTGATGATTATTTTCGCAATCGTCTACAGATCCAATGTTGGTGTACATATATCATCGAAATGAGCAAGGTAAATCTGCTTGTGATCCGTTCGATGCGAAACAAAGATTACAAGACATTAGCTGTGGAGGGCAATTCATGCGCCTGTTGTGCACCTGTTTGAAGTTACTTTGACAAAACTCCGGGCAATCAGAAACAACCCTGCTAGATGCCGCGCGTTTCCCGAATAAACTTTAGACTTTGAAAAAGAACACGATACCTTCAACGGAGGAATTCTTTTTAATTTCTGGCGAATGTTGCTGCCCCTGTTATATTATTGTTGATACTTATGTTCTAACCACGTTGGTTTATGCCTATTATGCTTAAAGTATGCACATTCCTAGCCCAACGACATATCAGATTGTATCGTGTCTTGCGTTGACTTCTGACGCAAATATACAAGCGAAGGCCTTTGAAATAAATAATGACACATTTTCCGTGTGTTTTGTACTATTGAAGTAAGCAACTACGCCGACATTGTGTGTGTGTGTGTGTGTGTGTGTGTGTGTGTGTGTGCGCGCGCACACACAGAAATTGGTATTATAGAGGTCATGCAGTAATACGATTTTCTTTTTTTCGTTATGTTGACTATGCTTTTGGTAGAGGAGCTGCGGTAACCACAGAGACAAACAAAGACGGGGGGTGGATTATATGACCATTTAGTAATCGTAAAGAGGTGCGTATTTGACCGAAGAGTGTCATGGTGATACGTTGTGCTTGAATCCATCATAATTGCCGGCTTCACAAAGGTTACTGTCAGTCATTGTTCGAAAGTGATGAATGAAATAACACCTGGAGTCTTGGACTGCTTTGCTAAACGCGCAGATACATTTGTACATTACAGTAATACGCACATGGCAGAGCGAGACAAGTAACACTCGAAAGTGAGGCAGGGACAAGAACATAAGGCGGCCAATGAATGAATTGGATTCGGAACAGTAAATATTAATGAGACTTGAGGACATATAGGCAGCCAATGAATGAACGCAGATGGGACATAGGGACATAAGACCTACCAATCAACGTGAGCGACGCTGGGGTTTAGGACACAAACTTATGTCCTAAATGGTATACGTCTATTTGAACATATACTGTCTTGTTTGATACACTTAAATAGGTCACCAGGACTTGTATACTCGGATGCAAATTCTACGTTATTTTTTTTATAGTATACAGACCCAATCAATCTATAGAATGCTAAGAGACCAGTTTCAGCACTGTCATCATTCAGGCCACCTATAAAGGATGCATATTGGTAAAAGGTGTTAAGAAATGCTGCTTTCCCTAACCCTGCAAAAAATAGAATATAGTCGCAACCAGATGATATGTAAATAGCCTGCATAGTACTAGCTCTGTCCATTGGGCTGATGTCACTTAAATCAGCATCTCTTTTTATGCAATCCAGAAGGAATTCATATTTAGGTATGACAAATTACCTGGCACAGCACTCAATTGTACATATATTTCCTTCTGTTTGACTTGTTGATCATTTTGGTCAAAATACACCAATTCTGATTCCATATAGTGTAAGCCAATATGATAAATATCAGTATCAGGTGAAAATATAAGTAGTTTTGTTTCTTTGGCTTTGATAGCATGCAGCCAAATCCGAGTATCTGCTTCTTCATGATTGCACAGAAATGCTCTGTTTTCTATTAAATCAGAATTGCTGCTTATTTCAATGCCTTTCCTTTATTTTCACCATTAAAACCTCCTGCAACCAGAAATGTTTGCATCATTCCCAAATGAGGCTTTATTAGCATGGGCAGTTCAGCACAAAGGAGGCATATAAGGGCTCTTTTGTTTGACCTTTCCCCAATAAATGTCATCCATGGTTCTTTGGGAATAGGTGAATCTAACTTGAGATCTGTGTACATTTTAACCTTTTTTGTTTATCATTCTGTCATCTCTCCTTAGACGTTCTAATTCCTTGGGACTTGGCTGATCAGCAGAAATTGCATTTGGATCGTCAAAGAGAAAATGGACAGCCCTACAACCGTGTCTAAAATGGGGTAAAATCCACCTACGGATAATATACAAAAAATAATCCTGCAGTGTCTTATGATGACTTCTAATTGGAGCTGATTGTATAGCAAACATGCCTTCCAAAATAACTAGGTCAGATTTCCAAGTGTTTGGCAATGTTTCACTAAAAATCTTCTCTTTTCATATCTGACTTTTATTGTTTTTTGTTGCATTAGATTTTGTACCCTGGTGGTACATAGTACCATCAGCCTTGCAAATTGCTCTGGGTAGTGCAATAAACTGCTTGAAACCCTCAATTGGTGTGCCAGATTTGATTGAAAAAAGCATTTGTCGTTTAAGACATTGGTCAATAAGTTTCTTGTCTTGGTCACTCGTTCTTACTTTCTTTTTGTTTACTTTTTGCATTGAAAAGTTTTCAGTTTCTTCATTCGAACAGGTACTTGTGCACTTGGCGTATTTAATATCCGTGAAGAAACATAGTTGGAATACGCAGTTTTTCCAATGTCATAAAAGTTCAATAAATCTTCATATACTGCCCCACTTGCACATTCTCCAGAAAACAGTTTAAACAAACCCCTGTTTTCAGTTACAGTACAGTTGAATACAGCAGAGGCAGAAACTTTTCGAAGATATTTTTTACATAATAGTTCATAAGTTTCTTTCTTCGCCTTTGCTTCCCTGTTTCTCCCAAGCGTCAACTGAGTTGCATCAGTAGGGTCACGGTATTTGGATGGTTTGATTTGAGACTTAATATTGTCCAAACAGTTTGCTCTGTAGGGTAAAAATACTGCTGTATTGTCTAATGTATCTGGAGAGGGCTTATTCACTGCATTCTTGACACTCAAATTAATGAGAGACTCATGGGCCTCATCCAGTGCTAATTCTTTCCATGATAGGCCAGTAACAGAAAAACTGAATCCCCCATTTTTAAGATGGTGCAAAACACTGTTGGGTGCAGAAAGCAAGTCCATCAAATGCTGAGGCACTAGCCTTAGGTAGGTAGTTCGGTCATAGGCATGGAATAATGGGGCCAATTTTTTTATTGCACCAAGTCTCAAATCCCAGTTTGAACTTCTGAAAGCCAGATAAAGACTTACATAAGCCATTCCATCTCTATGCACAAAGTAAGACCAAAATTTGAAAGTGTCATCTTTACTGCTCATTTGTTTGACAAAACCCCGAAAATCATCATGTAGGCCAATTAAGTTTGTCTGAAGAGCTTCAATTACACTTTTCAGTCTTTCTGTGTCTCCTACTTTTGAAGCATTTTCACTGTCCAGTGTTGATGGCAAAACAGTTTCTAAAATTGCTTTACTGTCAAGTTGACATTGTTCATATTCACTGTTCTGCCTGAATTTAAAGAATTCAGCAATTTGATAACGGTAGAATGCCTCCCAAACTTGGAGGACAAATGCATGACAGCGTTTGAAATTCTGACACTTCAGTAAATTTGTCAGTAAACCCTCCTCCTTGTAAGTCATTTTGGCAATCTCTTTTAGGCCAGCTTTCATATAGATTTTAAACAAGACTGGCTGGGTGTTTTTAAGTAAATGCCAGTCTCCTTGGAAACAGATCAACCAGTGGAGTTCTTCTGCATATTCAGCTTTCATCTTTTGGAGAATTTCATAGGTTTTTCCATCTCCTACAACCACCAAATATTTCAATCTTACACCAATTTTGAAGATTGAATGGAGTTTTTCAAGAACATGTTTAACAGTTTCAAAGCAGTCACAAGGCTCATTCAGTACTCCTAAATAGATTACTTTGACCTTTCAGTGTTAGTGTCATGACCTCTTGAAACAAATTCCTTCAGATTAGGAGACACTATCTCTGAAGTTAGTGAGTGCAGTGTATGTTTTTGTAGGCAGTAGTAGAAACAATTACTATTAATAATATCCATCTCTTTTATTTCTGCAGCACTCATTTCAAAATCATCAGCTGAGGTGCTAGATATTGAGGGTGTAAGTCGCCTCATTCCTGTTGCTGGCAAAAAATGCTGACTTCTGTCAATGTTTTCTTTTAGGTCTTTTAACAAACTTGTTTTTCTCCTCTTTTTTGGCTTTGATGGGCCTACGTCCAGGTCTGTTTTATTTTTTTTCATCAGAATTTGCTTCATCAGCACAGAACAAACCACTACCAAAGACTTCATCAAACGTCAGACATGTGACAGTGGGAGGCAACAGACGAATGTCCACACAGTACCATGGCTTTAATACAGATTCATTGCACATGTCAAATAATGGTGACTTATCATTAAATCTGTCATTAGAAACAAGCAAGAATAATTCCCAAAACATTGTCTCCTGACATAGAATGGTTCAACACCTGCATATTTCTGGCCAAACTGACAGAGCAACTTCTGTCCTGACTGAGAATACACTTTATTGGACATTTCAAGAAATATGCCAAACAAACTAGGTCAGTGTAATCACCAGGTGCTGTTGTATTCCTGATAGAATCAGCCAGAGCCATAAAATCAGGATATCTTGGGGTCAAAAGAAAAAGCTGCTCAGATTCTGGATTTTATCTTCAAAGAAATCAATGCAGTGGTCTGTTTGTAATTCATTTGCAACAAGCTTTCTAATATTTCCAACTAAAGCAATTTCAAGATCAGCAAGTTCCTTGTTAACAGGTTTGAAACTTGAATCTCTTTCACAGGTTCTTAATTCATAACTACAGCAAACTGGTACACACGGTGATATAAAGAATTGTTATCTGTAGGTACCTGTATTACACGCAGTTCAGAAATGTCACGATCTCTTGTGCTGCCTTGGATGTAATCACCACACCAATTTTATTTGTCACAGGTTTTGGTTCCACAGCTTGGTAAGATGTGGCATGAATGCCCCTACTTTTATCAAATGGTGAAATTCCTGCATGTGGTTGGCAAATATCAATGTTGTCAAGGGAGGCTACAGCAAATGCTCAGGAGTAAAGCTACTTTCAAACTGATCTGTTAATATTTTAGATACAATAGTGTTCATGTGATCCCGAGATGTATCACATGAAGTTGTAACCCCAAATGCATTCATTATTTCAGTCAACTGTGTAGAGCAACCATAGGCTGTAAGAGTATCACCAAGTAGTACAGGAAGGGGATAGGAACATTGACTGTCACTAAGATATAAAAGATGACAAATATTAAACAAAGTGCTGAGTACTTGTCTGTGCTTGTTCTTAGATTCTTCATGGTAGAATCCAAAATAATGTTCATTCCACTTGAATGACTTGCGGAAAATCTCCATATAATCATTTTGGCTGCTAGTTATGATAAAAACAAAATTCCAAAGAACTGGGTCAAGATCTTTGATTACTGACATGAAATTGATATTTGATAAATCTTGGGATTTGTATTTTTCCTTCATAATACCAGCTAACTTGCGCATTTTTTCTCTCAATTCATCAGCTGTTATTCTTAACATTGCTATAGAACTTTGACTATTGACACTGATTCCATTTCTCAACTTGTCTTGCAGTACTTGGCAGTTGTCTTCTAAATTATTAATATTAGCTTTAGAGTTGTAATGTTGTTTATGTAAAATATTACGGATATTAGCCCCCAAACCTGAGAACCAGAGTACCATACTTACAAATGATTTTATTTCTTTCTTTCATGGTAGAAAATGCCACATGGTGTTTAAACTCATTTCCTATCTCAAATTTAAATGACACAAAACTTTTATTTGCATGATCAGTGAATGGTTCAGCATTGTTATTTCTTTTGCTATACAATGCTGATAAAACCTGAATATATTTTTCCTTTGCCTCTACCAAAGGGAAAGGCTCATTGTTCAAAAGTTTAATGCCAACAAATACCAGCATTTCATCTTGGACCACTGACACTATGTCACCATTTGGGTCATAATTTTGTAATCTCTCTTTCACTTCATCCACCAACGTCACTAAATCTGACTGGTCTGATACGGTTCCACTGTTTTGTCTTCTCAATCTTTCTACAGTGTGATACAGCTTCATGAAACATGACTGACAAAGTGTGCTATCCTCTTTTAAAATTAAGTTGAGGTAATCACCTTGGTCTGTAAAATATTGAGAGAGGAGGTCTACACTAGGTGGGTGTCTTGGTGTTCCTCTGATGATTTTGTTACATTCAGGCATGATACATCTGAATTCATGTCTCCTTCTCCAAGTCTGATAATGTGTGTCAGGAATGTTTTTGAGTGTATCACTACCCATTTGAAGATTAAATAATGCAACAAAGAGCATTTTATCATCAACTGAAGTTGTTATTGTACTTGCATCAGAACAGACAAAACACTGACCCTCTTTTCGCTTTCTTTTATCAATTTTGACTGTCTGAGAATTGCTGTCTCTGTCAAGTTGCCTGTCACATGATGAACACAGGCAATCAGTTTCACTTATGTTGTGTGTTTCAAGCAACCAATCCTTATATTCTTGATGTTTCCCAATTTTGTGATACCATCTGGATGATGTGACACTTCTACATTTAATACAGGGGCCACATGATACTTTTTCAGGATGAGCCATTACCTTTCCTCCACCCAGACCTCTTATAACAAGCACAAGTGATTCTGTAAGTGGCCAAGGAATATTGTCATGTATGATTTTTCCATACAATGTCAAATGAAAGTTTTTTTTGTCCACCGAAGTTTGCCAGCAATGTACTCCTTCAAGCAGGAAATGTCCAGTGAGGGTACACTTGCATTTATGACTTTGCCATCAACATCAATATTGATGCTGTACTCATTGCAACTAATTTTATTACTTTCCATGCTATCACACTTTGCATCATTTTCATCCTTACAGTCAAGGTTATAATATAAATGTTCACTCTCACCTCCTACTTCTTCATCACTTTTTCCTTTGCACTCATCTATCTTTTCACTCTCACACTGTTCTCTCTCACAATGTTCACCATCACTTTGTTGTGAACAGCTTTCATCACAAGGTTGAGTACTGTGTACACCTCTCTCCATTTTATTTTGAAATTTACCTTTATAGTACTGTGTTATTTTCTTTATAAATATACAGT
Source organism: Ptychodera flava (assembly GCF_041260155.1). Lineage (NCBI taxonomy): Eukaryota > Metazoa > Hemichordata > Enteropneusta > Ptychoderidae > Ptychodera > Ptychodera flava. The sequence continues at coordinate 23,308,022 of NC_091932.1, forward strand.
ACTGTTTTATGTGCCGATGCTGACATGCTTTGACATTTTTCTTTGTGACCTTGCATGAAACTTTAAGCAGAGACACCACTTTCTGTTGTGCAATTGTCTGTGATCTACACACAACCTTGTCAATGTCACGCTGATCTTTTCCAACACAGCGATAAAGACTTAGAATTTTATTCAGACTATCTTTACTAGAGTTACTCAGAGATAAACTCTGTTTTATTCGTTTGGTAAACATTGCTACACCAATATCAAAGTGAAATATAACAAAGTGAAAGATCTTTCAACATAGACTGCTGATATTATAACACTAGATCTCTCCACTGTTAGCTGATGTGACAAACTGGTCTGAAAACAAGCAAAAATCAAATAAAATATATCAGTATCAACTTCCTATAATATATTATCATAAAACAGGTCAAGACTACTGGTTTAACTACGCATGGGGAGGTCAACGTTTGCCATTGCACGCTTTGATCTACACAATAGACGTGAATTATAGACAACCCCTGCTACCAAAAAGAACTACCGGTACATCTACAACTAACTAGAAAAATAAATATTGGATATTTTATCTTCAAACTGACAACAGAATACTGTGACTATCCGTTACTGCGGGTAAAATCTGGATATACTGGCAGTCACAATCTCACAATGATAAAGTATCCTCAAACAAGTTTTTCATTGTATCAGTGGACGGCTAGCGGTTCGCCTGCATTGCCTGTGGACCTATCGGTAGCCAAGGCCTACGAGCACTACCGCGAAATAGTAACCCAAGTATCAAATATAACATAAGTTGGATTGACAACAGTAAAATATGTGATATTGTTGCAATCTTTGGGCCTAAATAATTTGTAAACGTGAGCAAGGCGTCAGCGGAGTGCGACACGTTCCTCACTCTAAGCGGCCATCTTGTCTTCTGATGGCGGGACGTTGTACGACTCTACGGGGCCAAAGCAGTGATTTGCAGGGCATGAACAAGAATAAAACTAAGTTAGGGGGCTTAAATAATGATTAGACTGTCTAACTCTGTAAAATATTCACAATAATCAGCTGTTCATGTAGTGCGGCAGTCAAAATGGTAGGCCTATATTTAGCGAGCCATAGATCGAAAATACACAATAGCACCAAAAGTAAGCCGTAGAAGTCGATAAAAATTCATAGGCACAAACTTACCTGCTTTATATGACCATAGAAACGTCTCTGACATCGTTTGTTGGGAAAAAATGGGCTGAAATCGCCCCCAAAAAACAGGAAAAATCACACTAACGGTCAAGTGAACAGCGCCCTCATCGCTTCCATTTGAACGAAATTCTACATTAAATATGCAAATAAGGGTATCTCCGCTCAAGCTGATCAATTGGCAATTTTTACCATATTAACAACATATTGTGTTTAATAAGGGACGTATTTTGCTGCACTGCCCAATTTCCAATTGAAAGCTGAAAACTAGGGTTCCGTCTAAAAACTTACATTTTGCATCTATTGACACACAGGGCACTTTTTTGTAAAATTCAATCCCAGCATTCCTTGCGTATATCCTCGTTCATATGCACGACAGTTTTCTATCTTTTTCTATTTTTCAGGCGTCAAAGTAACGGTATTTTTTATTAGAGACAAGGTGGATAATAACACTTACTGGCTAATAAAAGAGATATATTTCATAATGGCATCTTATTATGATACATTACACGCTTCGTATTGTTTATTTACGTGCACTCAAAAGCATGACGGTACCCATGAATTTAGTCCTGTACACTTCCCGTTACTCCCATAGAATATTATGAACCTGCGCATGCGTAGTTAGTAAGCTGCTGGCGCGACTATTAATAATAACAATATTATCAACAGGCACTGCTTTTGCCGCCTTACATCGTTCATCTCTCTAGTCAACTAGTAAAACTTCCCCGAGGTTGAATTACACAAAACGTCTTGACTAAGTTTTGAAATAACATCTCCCTCATGTCATTTATCGTTATCAGCAATAAAATACAGTTATGTTATGATATGTATCGTCTTACAAAAGATACGACTCAGGTAAACAGAATCCATAATTAGTGACTCTATATAACCACTCATATCCCCATGGCGAGAGTTGTTCGACGAAGAGAAATCGAAATGCAGTGATGATGTAGCAAACCGTAAATGAATTCGATCTGCAGTGTTCTCTTCGCTCTGCATAATCATGTTAATCAGGTAACCACTGAACAACAGTGAATTAATGTGTAAATAAGCAGTGATAACATCACGATTATGAAAACATAAACAAATTTTATTTCCTTTTACAGGAAACGTAGTAGTACATGTACTCAAGAAGTTCATGAAGGCAATACCTACGCCGACGCACGGTCGCCGTCGTTTAAAGAGAGCACTTACATGGAACTAATCGGCGAAAAAATCAATGCACCTTCAATGTACATGGATTTGAAGTTCGATGGTAACGCAGAACGCAATATAATTTCAAATCGATGAACGAAGATATTAAAGAGTTTTGATTGTACTTGATAAAGATGTGTTAACTTGTTTCGTCAAGTCTTCCTGGACAATGATGCTTGCAAATTGTCTCTTGATTATCTAAAAAATTAATAATGAACATTTCGTTTCAGTTCTACATGTAATGTAGGTTTTGATATGGGAATCAATTTTAGCATAGATATGTCCTTGGTAAAGTTGCGTAGTTGGCGGACAAGAAAATAACATTTCTTGTAATGGTAGTTAACCAATTATCCTCTCAACCCTGTACATTTTGCTCTCTGCGTTATTTGAAACACAATGAGCTGAAATCAATTGAGTATAGTATAGTCACTAACAGTATAGTAATGTATCTAAGCGATTTTCGTGTTTTTCCTAACTATGCTGCAGGAAACATTTTTTTATTTTGCCAATGTTATAAAAAGTTCGAATTGCGGGCATGCTTTTCATTCTGTTGCTAGTAACTTAATATTGTCTGAACATTTAACCTCTGCAAGATGTTCAAGATCGTATATATATAGAATTTGCTGGCTGAATTACTTATAAACACCCGAGAGATGTGCCCAATAGCTCAGGACGGAAAGCGATTTGCAAGTGGTTTAGAAAATGACGTGATTAGTTTTTGGATCGGAATAAATAAATGTCATTCATTTTTATAACCTCGTAGGAACCATTATTGTTATACGTATTGGAATCGTCACTGTAATTCATGAAAGACTGTAAACAATACTTTGAATAATCGTCTTTTTTTTTAAATCCGTTAAAGTTGACTTTACGGATATCATATCGGCGAATATGATGTAGTAACGAGTTTTGATGATTCATATTCCAGACGAAAAGACAGACTTAGTCTCAATAACCCATTGGCGACTTGATATGTGTATATAAAAATTACTTTCATATTACTATAATAATTTAATTGAGTTATGGTTCCATAGAGAAAGGAACATCTAGGTCATCATAAAACTTTATTTTCAATTGACAAGTGTCAGCATCAGATTTATTATTTCATTGACAAGTCTTTCTGAATAATAAAATACGCTACTTATCGCTAGAAAATAAAAATGTTACATTATGCTGCGTTAAAAACAATCAAAATGGATGTCATATTGTAACCTGACTGTACTTCTTCGAAATGATTTGTAATTTAATATCGAAATGACAGTCTACCCTCTCTCGTGTATTTTGTTGAAAGATTGATCCGCAAACACGGGACACTTTTGGAATTGACGATCATAGGGACGCCTATTCTTTGTTTTAGTTATTTTACAAAGTAATTGTGTGAGTATTTTTCAGCGTATGAGAATATGTTCTGTATTCCTAGGACAACATATTGACATCCACGGACAACATACTGACTGCCTATGAAAACATATTAAATGCCTAGGAAAACACACTAAATGCCTACGACAACATGCTGCATGCCCAGGATAACATTGAATTTCCTTGGACAAAATTGTCAAATGCACATCACAACATAAATACTCTTGACAACATCGTAGTAGACCAATTAAGTCAGCCATGACTTTCCATAAAAAGAGAATGTAAATGCATCGATTACGATGTACTTCCTGGAAGATGAATGAAGTTGGACTTTGTCTACACACAGACTAGATTAACACGTGCACGTTGGTACATTACTGTATCTTGTATTATGGCACATGGCCACTAATTTATTTTCCATAGCCCACCACAGTAGCGTTGAGCTGAATTTTCGTATAAAACTTTCAGCTGTCAATCCTGTTAACAGGTTTAGGTCAATGTCAGCTTGACTGCTGATAATTTTTTTCGTGTTGGTTTACAGAGAGTTTGAGTAAGTGATACAAATAGCGCCCCCAGTTGTGTTTTTGCAAACATATTGACAAAAAACATGACCTTTAGCTTCTGGGTCAACTCGGACGAGGAAGTAATAATAAATGCCATGAGAAACCTTATTTCCTCAAACGTTAAGAAGGCATTGTGATATCAACAAAATAACAGTCCTGCGATACCCTGCTAAAGTTTGATTGGACCACTGTGAAGTGTGACGACAGGGTTCTGGTGAAGATTTGGTTGCGACAGCTTGGATATACCCGCTTTCATACTGTTCTCGAAATCTACGTGCTCATGGAGGGGGTGACGTTCGCATTGATTAGATATCCGCGCCGTCATTTTATACCCTTTCTGGCAGCTTTGAGCGTTAACTTCTTCTACGTTTATGGCACCAGTAAGTGTATTATTACGTTTGTTACAGTGAGCTTGAAATAGCTTTTTAAAAATATTCAGTCAATTGTGAAATAATATCTTCATTTTGACAGTTTAACAATAATTGTGAAAGTGTTAACTGCGGGTGATGGCAAGTGAGTGTTGGTTTTGCCAGCAAACAGGAACTGTTCAGATATATATTTGTATTTCCAAATGTAATGGAGGGACAGCAGTAAATGTATTACTTGAACTCAAGTTGCCTTTTTTCCTGCTTATCTCTGACTGACTGTGTTACAAAGAGCCCTTATAGACGTATACCATTTAGGACATAAGTTGTGTCCTAAACCCCACGTCGCTCACGTTGATTGGTAGGTCTTATGTCCCTATGTCCCATCTGCGTTCATTCATTGGCTGCCTATATGTCCTCAAGTCTCATTAATATTTACTGTTCCGAATCCAATTCATTCATTGGCCGCCTTATGTTCTTGTCCCTGCCTCACTTTCGAGTGTTACTTGTCTCGCTCTGCCATGTGCGTATTACTGTAATGTACAAATGTATCTGCGCGTTTAGCAAAGCAGTCCAAGACTCCAGGTGTTATTTCATTCATCACTTTCGAACAATGACTGACAGTAACCTTTGTGAAGCCGGCAATTATGATGGATTCAAACACAACGTATCACCATGACACTCTTCGGTCAAATACGCACCTCTTTACGATTACTAAATGGTCATATAATCCACCCCCCGTCTTTGTTTGTCTCTGTGTTTACCGCAGCTCCTCTACGAAAAGCACAGTCAACATAACGAAAAAAAGAAAATCGTATTACTGCATGACCTCTATAATACCAATTTCTGTTTGTGCGCGCTCACCCCCCCCCCCCCACACACACCACACACAATGTCGGCGTAGTTGCTTACTTCAATAGCACAAAACACACGGAAAATGTGTCATTATTTATTTCAAAGGCCTTCGCTTGTATATTTGCGTCAGAAGTCAACGCAAGACACGATACAATCTGATATGTCGTTGGGCTAGGAATGTGCATACTTTAAGCATAATAGGCATAAACCAACGTGGTTAGAACATAAGTATCAACAATAATATAACAGGGGCAGCAACATTCGCCAGAAATTAAAAAGAATTCCTCCGTTGAAGGTATCGTGTTCTTTTTCAAAGTCTAAAGTTTATTCGGGAAACGCGCGGCATCTAGTAGGGTTGTTTCTGATTGCCCGGAGTTTTGTCAAAGTAACTTCAAACAGGTGCACAACAGGCGCATGAATTGCCCTCCACAGCTAATGTCTTGTAATCTTTGTTTCGCATCGAACGGATCACAAGCAGATTTACCTTGCTCATTTCGATGATATATGTACACCAACATTGGATCTGTAGACGATTGCGAAAATAATCATCAACAGACGTGAATGTCTGAACAAACTAATGAGCTAGTCTAATTAAAGATGCTGACTACGTTATACATGTACATGGATCATCTGGAATCAATGATGCAGTCCGTTATTGTCAATTCGGAATTATAGGGAAATGAGCTGTAACTTTTGACTATTTTTTCAGTATTTTAATTCTGTAAATCTACTATAGTTTTCTCATCCTAATACCTGTGCTGTGCTAATTTAAAGTATCCATTACTCTGCTTGTCAACACACCCAGTACATGTGTAATGACCATTGTTATTGTTGATAAATGATTCTAGTCCGGACTTGAATTCAGCATTCAACAATAATGCCTGATTATATCCATGTAGACTGCATCGACAAGGTATGCACTTGTTATTTATTTCATCATAGCCCAGGGATTAACACCAGAAACTGGAGTCAAAACGGAGAAAAATACCGAAAAAAGCTAAATGGGGCAGCCAATGGAGCTTTAATACACAATCCGATGGCAAGCATTTTGTTTTACAAATGCACCTGTAGATGAAGAGTGTAACTACAAAGTTGTATATTTTTCATATGGTAAGAAGCAGCGTATTTTTACTGACAGAAATATTTACAGCTAATAAGACCAATATTTTCACGTGTCACATGTCAACGTGTCAGGGAATGCAGACAACTTTGATGCCGGAGCTTCCTGACAATGAGATTAAGTGAAGCGCAGGTGCAAAGAAAAATTTGTCTTCACAAACGTTGTGCCTACGCTCTAGCTGTCTGGTAATGATTGGCTAGGCTCGCAGATGCGTTACAGTAATAAGCACATGGCCGAACGAGACAAGAAACACTCGAAAGTGAGGCAGGGACAAGAACATATGGCGGCCAATGAATGAATTGGATTCGGAACAGTAAATGTTAATGAGACTTGAGGACATATAGGCAGCCAATGAATGAACGCAAATGGGACATAGGGACATAAGACCTACCAATCAACGTGAGCGACGCTGGGGTTTAGGACACAAATTTATGTCCTAAATGATATACGTCTAGTGTGACCCACCCGCTTTATGGGAACTCGGGAAAGGGTAATTGACTGACTTTTGGACAACTTTCAAAGGAGGAAAAACTATTAACACCAAGTAAACTGTCAATGTCAAGAACCTGTATCGCGAAAACCAGGAATTGAGGTCTGGCATATCAAAATCAACTTTCTTTTGACATAAAAGGAATACAAGTTTGAATAATTATGTCCTTAGATAAGGGCATGCGTACATGTAATACGTCCAGCATTTAATTGTTAACAGGGCCCCGCTGGCCGATTTCAACACAAAGAACAGTGGCTACCCTCGTCGCGTAAACCAAACTGTGTTCGGTCACGGCTATCGACTCAGTGTCCCATGACTGCCATGAATGAAACCGCACTCTGTAATTCGAGCTTCGAGATCCTCAAACGCACTGTCCCTTGTATCCGCGTATAACCTTTTGAAACTTGCATTTAGTTGAGTCCATCTAGTGGTATCCTAGCGCGCGCTTGTGATGAGCAAGGCAAATATACAGACTGCGACATATCTCTAGGAACATTCTAACTGAGAGGATATTAGTATAAATAATGGTTCAATCAACAGAAAGGTTCAAAAGATTCAAAATTAGGTGTAAATACTGCTTCACTGGCGCGCAATTGATGGTCTGTAGTATTCGTGACGTTAGCTTTTCAACACATCTGAAGTCACATCCATACATATTTACAATGCCATGTCACACCATGGTTAAGAAAAGAAGATCCTCAGTGACATATGACCTTGAACACGAACTGTATATACGCGTCACTAATTTTGGTTCAAGCGGTTTCTAGATTAATCATGCATTAATTAGTTTACTGCGATTGAATTATGTCAAACACCACAAAGTTTACTTTAGAAACAAGTGAAGAATGAGAACAGTTTTCTCAAAGCCTCCAGCCGCCCTATCGGCAGGAACAGGTTGCTTGGGTCGTACGCTCATGCCTCATGTTTTTTCATAACACCCAACATTCGTCTCAGATTGGAAGAAATCAAAAATATAATTTAAACATTTTACAAGTGACTGATTTGAAAACCCGATGTGGCCATAAGGTATGTCTGTTCAGAGAGGTATATTCGCAATGAGTTCTTAGCGGACGAGCTTCCTGCCGGTTTTCTCCTAGCGTATGCAGGGTAGTGGGAAGGCGGCAAGCAGCATCGTCTTCAATGAGCAGTTTTTTATTGTATAGGGACACCTCTAGAGAGGCTCATTGGCCAGCAACGCTCTGAAATTCAGTTTTATGGTCTTGGATGAGAACAGTCAGCATAAGAAGAAATGTGTTCACAGCGTCATACAATTTTGATAAGCTGCCATCTTCCCCAGGGCCTTCAAAGGTCAGTTTCTGTAAAATAACGCCATGTATTAAATGTAGGCCTATTTGTATATAAACACATTCCTACAGTATCTCTAAAAAAATAGGTGGTATTTTTTCCCATATTCAGAAGCCCTTGCCTCTCACACCACTATGGATGACAGCTGTATAATGATGGTGTTGTTGAAGAGCTAGGTAGATATCCAATTCACTTTATGGTGATAAAGCACAAGCTCAATACTGGCATAGATTGGTTTTATTACATGACATCTTACTGAGGTCTGCTTATACATCCTCTAGGTTGAATTCAGGTCGGTACAATTATATACAAAGCATATTAAACTCTTACAGTGGGAGTGATATAAGGACTTCTATTTGCAATGTTAATTCCACACTTATTAATGTATATGATAGTTTATGTGAAATTTATGAATAAACATGGCTGAGAAATATTCATAATGATACAAGGAAGTGTGGAATACAAAGAATATGCTCCGAACTTACAAACTATTTAAGACAAATTTTGAAATTGAAAGTTACTTATTAGATGTAAAATCTTTTACCTACTGGAAGTGGCTAACGAAACTTAGAATTTCGGATCACAACCTTCAAATAAAATTGGGTGGAAGGTCAATTCCAAAAGTTCCTGCAAATGAAAGATTCTGCAAATATTGTAAGACTTTAGTTGAGAATGAATTTCACTTTGTAATAGAATGTCCAAGACACAGAACTTATCGACATATTCTATTTTCCTCCACAAGTTTGTATAATCCTGGCTTTCTTGATTTGAATGACTGAGAAAAGTTCATGTATATATAAACTCACAAAGATAAACTGCCTCTTGCCAAATTCATTCCTTGTACTTGAGTTTTGTAATTTTTGCCTTACCACACTCCCTGAGTGTGTTTGTTAGCAATAAAGTAAAGTATAATATTGTCGGATATATCTGATTCTAGAGCACAGTCCGGATGCATGCAACTTTTCCCTGACTCAAAGGAGTCATCATCGACTCGCAAACGTTTTCGCAACTTCTGCAATTTATTCAATCCGTCATGAGTATTAGTCCTGATCTAAGTTCAAACGACAGGATGTAATCCAATCCGGTGGAGTGTCAGCCATATAATATATAACCAACTCAAAATTGATCATACCTCACGCTGGACCATTGTCGGACCGTATATACATTTACACACGATTTGCTTTCCCCTCAGAAGGAAGGACATTGCTTGTATCAAACTCTCAAACATTAATTCCGTGATCAATTTCAGACAATTTGGTAAGACTGAAGGATGGGACGACTCCCTTTGAGGGTCGCGTTGAGGTTTTCTTGAATGGACAATGGGGAGCTGTGTGTGACGTAGGATGGGATATCAAAGATGCAGAAGTCGTTTGCAAAGAAATAGGTAAGGATAAAACCTTCCATTTTGTTGGTGTATTTAGCAAATTGTGAATTGTCGCTATGAATCGAGTTATCCAAAAAATCTTGGACACAAGTCAGACTGTGATACTTTATACAAGTTTTGCAAACAGAAATCTTTACAGTTCCTGTTTCCCTTACAAATAATACAATCAGACAAACCATACATGGTCGTTTGTTGTTCAGGAGGAAAAAATTAAAGTCCACCGCTTACTGTGATTTTGCTATTGTTATTATTTACAACGCTTTTGATTCAATAGCATTTGTCATTGCGAACTTAAAGATATATACAGAAACCTTAGCCTAACTCCCTTGGAGTTTTACACATTTAATTTTCACAGGGCCAGCAGAGTCAACATCTCATGACATTGGCTTGGTGATAATATTGTCCAACAGGTACAAAGTAACGGAGTCAATATTGTTACACGCCATTTCTAATTATATTTCTCATTTGACTGAACTTTAAAAGGGAATATTAATGTAGAAAGTAGAAGCACGAAGAGACGGTGTAACTTGTCTTTTTAAACGTAATCTCTACAGCAGTATTGACACTCCCTTGAGCCCATTATATCCCTGAAAAGAGAGTTTAAGAATGCGCGGAATGTGTATCAGGCAGTGTGGGTACAGGCATTGTGCGGAAGTCACAATACTTCTAATGTGGAGTTAACGTTGTTAGGGAAGTCCAACCACATACACAGCCAATTAAACGTTTAGTATAGTGATCTCTTGCACAATTTATTCGGGTCAGTTATAGTAAAATAACATATGCGAATGAGCAAAGGAATTTAAATCAAAACGTTATACAAGACACGTTTGTCGCTTTCAAATTTACATTCAGTACACTACATTAAGAGACGATGCCTATTGCCCACAGATGATTTTGCTCTTTTAATTCAACTGTCCAATGTCTCCTTTTACGGCATTTACATAATGTACAAAGTTAAGCGTTCATTTTTGCACAACAACCATTGAAACACTGACAGAAACAACATCATAAATCAAAATAGAAATGTCTTTCAGTTTATACTGTCCGATATAAATAAAGCCAAAGTCCTGTAAATGCAATATAGGCTTGTTATGCCAAAATTTCAACATATATGCAGTATGTCTGGCCTATATAAATTCAAATTCTTGATGTAAATACTTCCACTGACCTATCCACATTGCTCTTTTATGTTACATCACATCTTTCTTTAATCTCTAGGTTTGACAGGTGCTATGCGTCCAGCATTGTCTGAGTCTGGAAAGGGTGCTCCTTTCCCAGGAAACGAAGACACTGAGATGTCGATGAATGATGTGAACTGTTTAGGAAATGAAACAAGTGTACTTAAATGCGATTTCGAAAACGATACCACTGGCTGTAGCCATGAAAACGCGGCTGGCGTCTACTGTAATTGTAAGTATCTGACAATCGCAACTTTGATCTTAATTTGTTGTTTCACAGACTACTCATTACCTTTGAAACCATTGAAGGTGTAGTATTAGCAGTAGCATTACTTGATAGTATAGGTGAACATTGAAAACACAAACCTTCACACAGTGGTTTCCGGTAACACAAGTCTTGAAATGAATCAAGATGATGACAATATCGACCGAAATCACATAGGTATTAATATTTGACGTGTGCAAGTTTTGTGATATTCGATTAAATATTTTTACGCACAAGTGGATCGGAAATTACGTCATATCAGCACGTCGGTCACGGTCACGCCCATTTGTCGCTCTCATTCGATGAGGAATCACGACGGCCGTGGCACAAAACGAAAACCAGTCCTACACCCCCCTCAACTATCATAGAAGATAAAAACGGAGACAGAGAGCGTTGAGATAGCAGGAACTATCAGCGGTCAGTCAGAACTGAGTACATAGTTAAAAGATAATAGCCTAATTACAATTAATTGATTAAAAGACAGTAGTGTAAAAGCAAAAAAAAAACATTGTTCTTAGAACTACTGCATCAGAGACTTTTGCTTGGTCTTAGTCCAAAACAGCGTTTTCACTTTTTATTCTCTGCATCGCTTTCACTAGTATAGAGGATTACGTGTGCTATTTATCCTTCATGTCGACAATACTCTGTCCCTAAGGCTGAATTTCTGTTCGACGACGATCGCTTGATAATTCATTCTGCTTTCACCATTTTACCGCTAAAATTACAGATGAAATATCTTTTGACAAAAACCCCACAAATGTGATATTATATCATGGTAATAACTCCCTTTGCAGTCGCGTATACACTCGTATTCTGGTGAATTCGCTCCATATAGCACTCGCCTGGCGGCCCGTGTCGTACGTCGCTCATTGTATCCATATCTCGTGTATGTCTACATGTACCTGCGCCGGGGGTTATTGCTGAAAGAAACACGCAAATAATCACGGCGAATGTCGTTGTATGAGCCATTGCATGTAGTACCCTTTATACCCTTTGTACAATTCGTTCACAACTTGTGACAATATATCTGCAAAATAGAATTGGTGTCGGCCAGTATTCGATTGAGTTTCCGTGCTTGCTATGCCTGTGAGTTTGTAAGGGAGCATTTGAAAAAATCTGAAAAGCTTTGTTGGATTCTCTCCCGTCCCTGAGGTGTTTGTGAAATGCAACTTAACGATAAAATTGTTACTGGGAGAAAAATTAAGTGCTGACGCCGTCAAAGACATGAAGGCATGCGTTGTGTATACGCCTGCGATCAACATCCCCATATCGTTGTCTTACCAGCATGGATTTATTTATTCACCTAAATAAATAGATACTTTAATTGTACACATCTTGTTCTCTGCATGGATGGAAATACTGTGGAAAAACTGTTCACATTCCTTGGCATGTATAATTTGAATTAAGGAATCAATGATGTACTGCGGCAACCATACGTGTCATGCTCTAGCATTAAACAGACCACATTTTATGCACGTAACTACTGTGCTACATGTCAGAAAATAAACTGTAATCAGTTCATTAGCCACTAAGTCAGCAGGTTCAAAAGATGAAATGATAGTCATCTAAGAAGACTTGTTAACAATGTATTTTGCATTTGTTTCTGATATCTATAGTTCCGGGTTATAAAGGCTGTTACGGTATCAATGTGTGTGGCGCAAACGAGATTAATAGAAATAGTATGACAATTCAAACGTGCCTCAAGCATTGTCGAGATAAAAAGTGGAACTTCGCATGCCTTGAAGGACAGAACTGTCATTGCGGAAACAACTCCCCGGACGACACCGACAGGATAGATAACTGGTACTGTGAGGAAGCCTGTAAGGGAGACGAAACCCAAGCATGTGGTGGCGAAAATGAGAGTCCAGTATATGAAAGTAAGGTTGAAGTTGCATTTAAGAATAGAAGTTTCAATGTGTTTTCAGTCGAAGTGATTTCACAAAGCAATGCTTTCATATGTTGAGACACTAAAATGACTGCTAAGACCTACACCACTAAAACATCGATCGTGAAAAAATATAATCTGTTAAATGTTTAATATCTACTGTATAACACGAGTGTTGTAATATGTGATCCACAGCTACACTCGGAAAGTGTGGACGTACTGGCATAACAGACAAGGAGGGTTGGATAGTGTCTCCTGAATTCCCGGACAACTATCCCGGTTGGGATGACTGCAACTGGTATGTTCGAAGGGAATCAGGTGAAATCATCAATGTAAAACTAAGGATGCTGTATTTGGGTGCAGGCGGATTGTTCCTAAATGATCAGGTGTCTTTCTATAAAATCGATGGTAGAAGCGGAAATAAAGTGAAACTTACTCAAGACAGCGGAATACGAGGTGTAATGGACTATTGGATAGGATTTACGACTGATAATTCCCTGAGGGTTGAATTCACGTCAAGTGCATTGTACCATGATAAAGGTTTTGCAGTATTCTACAAAGGTGAGGCTATACTACTTCTTTAATTTGAACATTGCTGCTAAAATTACGAGCAACTCAAAGCGCTGATCAAGGTGCGACTAAGGTTGTCGAAGTATCCATTACAGCAAGTCAAGAAAGGCAGATATTGTGTTTGTATTTAAAGATATACTTATATCATCCTTATTGTGATTAGTTATGACATCGGGTCAATTCAAGGTATTATCATTTCAGAGCCATGTAATGTTAGTCTTCTCATAAAAGAATTGACTGATCCAAAATGGTACTGGATACATTCAGTCGCTACTTGTCCGCAGGGGATAGCAAATTGCCATTTATCACTGCTTTGATCTGCGTATTGCACAACCTGTGGCGGAGTCCATTTACTTTTGTATCCGCTAAGTGCCAACCACTCCAAGAAATAACCACCCTCAGTTGCTTTAGTTTAGGATAGGTTTATTCAAGAATCGGTGAAAAACTGGGTAAATAAAGAGATTAAAAATACAAGGTCATTCATTGTCTATACCGGAGAGTCGAGGTAAATCAAGTCCAAAGTAAACGGAATAAAAGAACTAAATTCTACTAAAATCTAAGCACTGCATTCAAAATGGTCCTCTAAATAATTGGAAAGTCATAAAAGGAAATCAACTTACATCGTTGCGCCTACAGTCCTACTTTTGGCTGGAGTGTTAGTGAGATCCACGTGGCATGTGGAGGAAAAACGTGTCTGCCTGGGTGTAATTTAATCTTTAACCTTTTAATTGTTTTACCAAGAAGTTTCTTGACCTTTGTGTCAGAGGGCCTTAAGAAAGATAGAGGGCGATCTTCTGAAAATCTAGAAAGGGTCATGAAGGGTCAATTCAACACACAACCAGTTTCTGAAAATGGTTGTCGAATGAGACTATCAACGCAAAACATGTGCCCATCGTACGTAACTTTGTATATAACTTACCTATCGATCCATGTATTATTTGTTTCCTATTTTTCACGGGGACTTTTTTATTCTAGCCTTTATACCTGGGGAATGTGACCAAAACAATTGTCAAAACAACGGAACATGTTACAGACAAGACGGGGTCGAGATGTGTGTATGTACAGAGGGCTGGAAAGGTCCAGCATGCGAAGAGAAAATTCATGTGTGCCTAAGTAACCCCTGTGTCAACAATGGCACCTGTGAATCAATTAGTGGTGGCATGAATGACACATTTTATTGTGAGTGTCCCCCAGGTTATAGTGGCTACACCTGTGAACACAGTAAGTTATTCATTCACGTCATATCATATTCCAATAAACCGATAATCTATTTCATCACAGACAAATAGAGAGACAGACAAGCAACGGCTATTGTTCAAGGTTTGAAGGGCTTACGTAAGCCCTCCATGCTCGCCTCGCCTCAGATGGCTCTCGCCTCTCTTTTCCGAAGGGTGCCGACCATGCATCCTTCGGTAGTTTCCGGATTTTCGCCAATTTTTAGGCGAAGATATGTTCGGCAAAGTGTATGTTGTTGTTGTCGCGTGGCGGTGAGCGAAATTGTCGTGCTGGCGAAAACGGGATAGTTTTGAGCTTCGGGAAAGTGAGTTTTACCATTTTAAAATTCCTCTCACATTTTTATGAATATATAATGAGTGTGTTTGAACCAAATTTGAATGTCTTTAATAAATACTGTCTAGTTTTATTCAATGGTTCAGTCATAACGTCTTTTAAGAAGTTAGTCATGGAAGGACGTGATTATGATACTGCTTGCGTGTTACGTTTTGATTGGCGTGAAGCAGTGTTTCTGCCCTGAGAGCTCACAAAGTAAGTATGGTTGCTACGCGACTGGCAGTACGATGCCATCTCGTCGTACTTTTCCCATAATCTCGTGCAATTATCAACCACGAACAAAGTATCCGGCTGACTCGCAGCGTGTTTGCAAGGTTATATCTGATTGGTCGATTGTCACTATTCACAGCAACTTAGGGAGTTTATTTGTATTGTTTTAATTATATGGTAAGATTCAGCCAACCAATAGGATAACAGCTTCGAAATCGCTGCAAGTCGCCCCACAAAGTATCCAAAAAATCTAACACCTGTGAAGATCATTTTAATATGAAAAGGCCATAGTCTCCCTAGGCGACCATGAAACAAAAGGCATGCGGCGTTGCTCATCTATCTTTCTATTTGTCTGTGATTTCATGGATCAGAGTCCGGAATAGAAAGTAACTATGGTAAGAGGCACGGGAAGATAGGGGTGGCTAGTAAACCGAACACTGTTAACGTGTCCGTCTTTCATATCTTTTTCAAATAAACATGTGTATTTCTGTGGATGAACTGCCCATGTTGTCTTTTCCCTCAAAAGACGCACGTTTCTGCTGATAGGCATAAGCAGTCGGAAAGTCAACGCAAAGGTGCTGCGCATGAAAGACAACTTAAGTCATTTAGATATAATGATACAACTCTGAGAAAAATTACAATATTATTAGGTTGGGCCACTGTGGAGCGAGCGACCTATTTTGATCACTGATTCAAAGCTAGAATGTTTGTTGTTGTAATGTTGTTGTTGTTGTTGTTGTTGGTGTTGTTATTGATGATGATGATGTTTGTTTGGTTAATTTGTTTGTTTGTTTGTTTGTTTGTTTGTTTGCCCTTAGTAAGATAGAAGGAATTGCAATGCTTCTTATGAGTAAATTAAGCTTTTCTTCTTTGTTCACAGGACTGACGTGTGAGAATATGCCACTGTGCGAGAACAATGGAACTTGCAGACAGGAAAATGATACCCTTTTCTGCGAATGTAAACCAGGTTACACAGGACGGTTCTGTGAAAACAGTAAGTGGATATGTCATTATTAACCTTGTATTTGTTTCCACAATTACCGCGAGAGTTTGTTCAATCAAGATGGAAAGAGATTTAAAGTTCGCCTCTTAAAGTCTACTGCATGGTTTTAGTATTGCATGTGCCAAGAGTTATTTAATCTGTCTAATTATTTTGACCCTTTCTCAGATTTTGTTTCATTCAATGGTCTATTTGTCTATTTCCTTTTTTCAATGACGCAGGGTGGCAACCCAGCAGCTCAAAGAATTCGTACACACTCCCTCAGTCTGCGACTTCAACCCATACATCAACCCTCCAGTCTTCATCAGCAACATCGCAAACAGGGGAGTACGATAGGAATATCGAGAGAAAAAGCACGGGTAAAGAATTCAGGCATTGATATTCTTCATTTACCGCATCGTATTTGCTCTAGAAGCACTCGAAGCAGCCGCTGCATTGCAGAGAACTTCCTTTTTATTGTAACAAGACATATTAATTAAAACTCATTGTATCACTATATTAATTATACATCACAGTATCACTTCATAGTCGTGTCATTTTCATTCAATTTCGATTTGACAGTTCGCTACAAAAACGCTTACCAGGGTCAAATATATGCATAGTCACCCATTCATTCAGTATCTTTTAACATGTCAACAATATAAGTAGTATCTCGTATCAAACAAAATTCATGAAAAATGGCCGACTTTGTCCCTTTACATAGGCTAATAATCTCGGTTAGGTATTAGATGTCAGACCCGTTGTAAGTGAATGTTGTCAGCGACAGTCAACCAGTCGAATGGGTAGGCCATATTTTGAAGTGTTTTGAACAGATTAGATTTCAATTTTCTACTCTTTTCGCTAGTAAAATTCCCTCCCTGCACCTACCAGTTTTCCCCTTTACACTATATAAACAGCATGGCTCCTGTAGCCTTAAAATCTCATTGTTTGGCACTACCAAGGTGATTCGGATTTTCCTTGTCTCCTCTGTGGAAATTAATGGGACCCATTCTGAAGGGTGTAGCATGCTAGCAGGGTACGCCTACCCAGTCCGAACACCTGGTACCACAACTAACTATCAGTGGTTGAGGATGGTCCTACCTAAATTGTAAATTACAAATGTCCCATGGACCTGGCGATGCATTACCTTGAATGAAAATGATTATTGGACCAGTTTAACGTCAAATTAACACAACTATAACTTCTTGGAACAAAGCAAAATTACAATTGTCTCCTTTAACGACTAAAAAGTTGATTGCGATTTCCATGATAGGATTGATGGTGCAAGTAAGGTAGTATTCTACAAACGCAGTAAGCGAGCGTATATAATGTTCTATACACACAGGTATAGCCGTCGGTATTTCTGTCGCATTTATTACAGCAGGGATCATCATTACCACTGTCGTAGTTGCAGTTGTTTGCAGGAAGAGGTAAGACACTATATCCAGTTTTGCTTTCCTGAAAGTGAAAACGGTAGGTATATATTGTATCGACAAGTACAGTATTGCTAACACTTTGGCAGCTCATAAATTTAAAGCACTTGGCCAAAAACAACAACTGATCGGAAGTGATTATGACGTATACATCATCATGGTTCTCATGCGTATCAATATGGAGAATAGCTGTTTCGCTGTGAAAGGCTGATTAGTCTTAGTACTACATTACAATGCATTAAATTAATTGTTAAACAATGGCTTTGTATTAAATTGATGTCATAGCTGACGATTGAATTTCTGCTCTGACTGTAATTCATATGATAACAAAAACAATGAATATTGTAAACAATCTGTAGTTTGTTTAGCTTTATTGTTTTATTTTGTTGTTTTGCTGAATAATTAAGGGGGTGGTAATATAATGTAATGCTTTCCATTTTAATATCATATCGGGCTCAGCCTTGGTGTCGCCCCTGGGGTTAATATTATAATTTTTTGTTGTATTGATTCAGGATAAGTAAAAGGGAAGGATAAAATAAAATAAATAAATATGTTTTTACAACCACCATGCCCAGTTACTGATGACAACATTTCACAAACGTACGCGATATCAAACCCTGCAGGTATAGATTTTTTGTTTGGCAATTGGCAGATTTTTACCATGATAACAACCTATTGTGTTTAAGAAGGGACGTATTGTGCCATCATAATCGTTGCAATAGTAACTGCACTGCCCAACTCTCAATTGAAGCTGAAAACTAGGGTTCCGTCTAGAAATTGGCAAGTTTTGCATCTAGTTATTAACACAGGGCCTATATCCTCGTTCATATGCACGACATTTTTCTATCTGTTTCTATTTTTCAGGCGTGATAGTAACGATATTTTGTATCAGTGATAAGGTGGATATAAGAGATATATTTCATTAATGGCACCTTACTTAATAATACATTGCACGTTTCGTATTTGTTTATTTACGAGCACTTAAAAAACATGGCGGAACCATGAATTTAGTCTGGTGCACTTCATGATATTCGCATAGTATATTATGAACCTGCGCATGCGCAGTTAGTAAGCCGATGGCGCGACTATTTTAATAATAACAATACTATCAACAGGTACTATTTTTGCCACTTTACATCATACATCTCTTTAGTTAACTAGTAATACTTCCCTAAAGTTGAATTGCACAAAACGTCTTGACCAAATTTTGAAATAACATCGCCCTCATGTCATTTATCGTTATCAGCAATGAAACACAATTATGTTTAGAAGTGTATCCCATTCGTCGTAAAAAAAAATACGACTGCGGCAACAGAATCCATATTAGTGACTCTTTATAACTGCTTATATTCCCCATGGCGAAAGTTGTTCGACGAAGAGAAATCGAAATGCTAGTAGTGATGATGTAGCAAACCGTAAATGACTTCGAAGTGTAGTGTTCTCTTCTCATTGCATTATTAGTGAATCAGCTAACAACCAAACAACAGTGAATTAACGTGTAAACAAGCAATGTAACACCATACGATTATGAAAACATAATCAAGTCACAATCAAAATACTTCAAATTTTATTTCCTTTTACAGGAAACGTAGTAGTACATGTACTCAAGAAGTTCATGAAGGCAATACCTACGCCGACGCACGGTCGCCGTCGTTTAAAGAGAGCACTTACATGGAACTAATCGGCAAAAACATCAATGCACCTTCATGTACATGGATTTGAAGTTCGATGGTGACGCAGAACACGATAAAATTTCAAATCGATGAACGAAGATATTAAAGAGTTTTGATTGTACTTGATAGTAAGATGTGTTAACTTGTTTCGTCAAGTCTTCCTGGACAATGATGCTTGCAAATTGTCTCTTGATTATCTAAAAAATTAATAGTAAACATATCGTTTCTACTCTACATGTAATGTACGTTTTGATATGGGATTCAATTTTAGCATAAACATGTTCATGGTAAAGTTGCGTAGTTGGAGGACAAACGAATTCACATTTCTTGTAATTTGAGCGAACTAATTATCCTGTAAACCCAATACATTTTCCAGAACGTCAAAAGTTATAACGCATATGATTGCTGTCTGCGTTATTTGATTGACAATGAACTGAAAACAATTGTGTATAAAATAGTCACTAACAGTATGGTAACGTATCTGAACGAATTTTGTAATTTTATATATAGAAGTTTATTGTCAAAGTTTCTGTGGCATAACAGGATGTTTCATTAATTCTGATTTCATAAGTGCAGAAGGATGAGTAGTGCAATTGACAACATAACTTTCCTTAAGAAATGGTGCTATGTCCTGTCAGATTGCACAAGACTGCACCATCAATTAATCACATTTTTCACAGGATCTGGGACAAAACTGAACTCTTGTGAATTCATCTTTTATTATCACAGAAGCATATATTTAAATTGACTTCAATTCAATAACCATTTTGACATTCAACCAGACTGTATTAATGCTTTTCATTAGAACCTGGCAAAAGAAGGTCACAGATTTTTATTTGCTGCATATTTTTTGGTCTTCAATCTCTGGCTAACTGAGGACTGTCTTTTACAAAGAGTACTATCATTGTTTGGTATTGAATATTGTTACTCAAACACTGATCATGCAAATAATGTAAGCAAAATATCAGTGTTCAATGTCATTTTCAAAGAATTTTACTGACTGCAAAATAAATTGAAACACATCTCAGATTGGGTAAGTTGCAGGTTAGTCGATCTGATCCTCCGTTTGCTATCGAAAAGGGAACTTGCTGGCTGAATTACTTATTAAACAGCCAAGAGATGTGCCCAGTACCTAAGGACAGAAAGCGATTTGCCTGTGATTTAGAAAATGACACGATTAGCTTTTGGATAAGGATAAATTAATTTCATTAATTTTTATTAAACTTGTAGAAGCCATTATTATTATACGTATTGGAATCGTCACTGTAATTGTAAGACTGTTAACAATACTTTGAACGATCGTCTTTTCTAATTTTCATCAATCTGTTAAAGTTGATTTAAATATTACCGATATCATATCGGCAAATATGATGTGAGTAACGAGTTTTGATGATTCATAATCTAGAAGAAAAGAGAGACTTAGTCTCAGTAACCCAGAAGCGACTTTATATGTGTTTCCAAAAATTTACTTTCATATGATGATGATTACAAAATGTATTTTAAATTAGTTATGTTTCTATAGAAAAAGGAACATCTGGACTTTATTATTTTAATTGACAAGTCTCTCTTGCTAAATAAAATACGCTACGTATCGCTAGAAAAGAAATAGGTAATTTCAGGGATAACATTTTGCTATAAAAATCCAAATAGTTGTTACATTTTACCCTGACTGACTTCTTTATAATTTAATGTCGAAATGACTGTCTATTCTCTCTCGAAACTCGGGTATTTTGTTGAAAGATTGATCCGCATACACGGGATATTTTTGGTATTGACGATCGTAGGGGACGCATATTTTATTTATAGAACAACATGATAAATGCCTAAGACAATATTGCCGAATGCATATGACAACATATTGAATGCCTAGGACAATGTTCTGGATGCCTAGGACAACATATTAAATGCCTAGGACAACACACTAAATGCCTACGGCAACATGCTGCATGCCCAGGACAACATTGAACTTTCCTAGGACAACATTGTAAATGATTAAAACGATATGTCAAATGCACATCACAACATGAATACTCTTGACAACATCGTAGTAGACCAATTAAGTCAGCCATGACTTTCCATAAGAAGAGAATATAAATGCGTCGATTACGATGTACTTCCTGGAAGATGAATGGACTTTCAAATGTCTACACACAGACTAGATTAACACGTTGGTACATTACTGTATCTTGTATTATGGCACATGGCCACTAATTTATTTTCCATAGCCCACCACAGTAGCGTTGAGCTGAATTTTCGTATAAAACTAGGTCAATGTCAGCTTGACTGCTGATAATTTTTTTTCGTGTTGGTTTACAGAGAGTTTGAGTAAGTGATACAAATAGCGCCCCCAGTTGTGTTTTTGCAAACGTGTTGACATAAAGCATGACCTTCAGCTTTTGGGTCAACTCGGACGAGGAAGTAATAATAAATACCATGGGGAACCTCATTTCCTCAAAATGTTTACAAGGCATTGTGATATCAACAAAATAACAGTCCTGCGATACCCTGCTAAAGTTTGATTGGACCGCTGTGAAGTGTGACGACAGGGTTCTGGTGAGGATTTGGTTGCGACAGCTTGGGTATACCTGCCTTTGTACTGTTGGCGAAACCTACGTGCTTATGGAGGGGGTGACGTTCGCATTGATTAGATATCTGCGCCGTCATTTTATACCCATTCTGGCAGCTTTGAGCGTTAACTTCTTCAACGTTTATGGTACCAGTAAGTGTATTCTTACGTTTGTTACAGTGAGCTTGAAATAGCTTTTTTTAAAAATTCAGTCAATTGTGGAAACAATATCTTCATTATGACAGTTTAACAATGATTGTGAAAGTGTTAACTGCGGGTAATGGCAAATGAGTGTGGGTTTTGCCAGCAAACAGGAACTGTTCAGATATATATTTTTATTTCCAAACGTAATAGAGGGACAGCGGTAAATGCATTGCTTGAACTAGTCTCGGCCAGCTTATCTCTGACTGACTGTGTTACAAAGAGCCCTATTATGACCCGCCCGCTTTAGGGGAACTCGGGAAAGGGCAATTGACTGACTTTGGACAACTTTCAAAGGAGGACAAACGATTAACACCAAGTAAACTGTCAATGTCAAGAACCTGCATCGCGAAAACCAGGAATTGAGGTCTGACATATCAAAATCAACTTTCTTTTCGACATATATAAAGGAATACAAGTTTGAATAAATATCTCCTTAGATAAGGGCATGCGTACATGTATGTTACGTCCTGCATTCAATTGTTCACAGGGCCCCGCTGGCCGATTTCAACACAAAGGACAGTGGCTACCTCGTCGCGTAAACCAAACTGTGTTCGGTCACGTCTATCGACTCAGTGTCCCATGACTGCCATGAATGAAACCGCACTCTGTAATTCGAGCTTCGAGATCCTCAAACGCACTGTCCCTTGTATCCGCGTACAAACCCTTTTGAAACTTGCATTTAGTTGAGTCCATCTCGTGATATCCTGGCGCGTGCCCGTGCTGAGCAAGGCAGAGATACTAACTGCGCTATATCTCTAGGAACATTCAAGCTTTGAGAACATTAGTGTAAATAATGTTTAATCAATAGAAAGTCTAGAAAGATAAATAAGGCATGAATACTGTTTTACCGACGTGCAATTGATTCTCTTTACATAGACTGTAGAAGGGGGTGGAAGTATTCGGACGTCAGCACTTCAACACACCTGAAGGTCACATCCATAAATATTTTAATTCCATGTCAGACTATGGTTGATCATTGAGAATAGGAGATCCTAAGTGACATGTGACCTTGAACACGAACTGTATTGACGCATCACTAATTTTGGTCCATGCAGTCTCCAGATTGACAATGTATGAATGATTTAAATATTTTACAAGTGACTGATGTGAAAATCCGAAGTGGCCATAAGGGAGCGTTCAGTTATTACGGCCGGGGTGGGCCGGCAAAATCCGGGGGGGTCACCTTAAATTTGAAAACTGCAAAGGGGGGTCATGTATTTTTCAAACAGCTCAGAGGGGGGTCACTTAATTTCATAAGTATCCGTCCCGTCAAAAAGCAGTTTCAGTGTTCAGAAATATGTGGGAGATAAAAATGATTCGTTGCATGATTTCATTCTCTGAAGTTATTTACCTGTAAATCTGAACAAAAGTATAATTATCTGTCACATGAACATCTTGACTTGACAACTCTGAGGCTTGTCTTATTGTAAATCAAGCTCACTGCACTGAGGGCAATGAACAATTCCTATTACTTACATATTAGAGATATAGCAAGTTTTGTCAGAGAAATTATTTAACAGTTACCTGTACTGAGACTACTAGTACCATGAAAAGTTAAATAATACTTTTAGGTGAAATTCCAATATCGTAATTTTGTCCACATCTGAACTTTTAAATACCCTATTTGAATCAAGAACATTTGTATGAATTATCAAACACCAATAAAAGCACAAATTAATTTAGTTTAGCATTGTAGAAAAATTATTCTTAGTTTCTCATAGACTCCAGTGTATAGTGAATCAGCATTTCGGTGAACTCCAAAATCTAATTTCTTGCACACATATCAACCTTTAACCATCCTAGGCTAACTAAGTACTTTAAAATGAATTATCAAATGTCTATAAATACACAGATTTTGATAGTTTTGTATTGGAAAAAAATGATTCATATTTTTTCTCATAGACTCCCATGTACAGTGAATCTACATTTTGGTGTAATTCCAAAATCCAATTTCTGGTGAACACATCCATTTGTTACCACCATAATCTAATCAAGTACATTGATATCAATAATCGAGAGTACATAAATACATGGGTTTACCTATTTTTGTATTGGAAAAAAAATTATTCATACTTTCCTCACAGATTTCCATGTATAGTGGATGAACATTTTCAGTGAAATTCCATAATCAGATTTCTTGTACACATAATCACCTTTAATAATATGCACCTTTAACCATCATATTCTAATCAAGTACAATTATGTTAATTATTGAACGTCTGTATATGCACAGGTATACCAATTTTTCATTGTAAAAAAAAATATTCACAATTTTATCATTGACTCCCTTGTATAGTGGATGAACATTTTTGGTGAAATTCTAAGGTCAAACTTTTTGTCCACATGCCAGTTGTAACAACCCTATTTCATTAAGTACATTTATGTAAATTATCAAATATCTATAAATGCATAGATATATTTTGCATTGAGAAAGTATTACATAGATTCCTCATACATGTATGAGAAAATATATGTATACCATGTATAGTGAATCAACATTATCAACAGCTGATTTTTAATTAAATCCAAATATCAAAATATGTACACACACGCTTGCGCAAAAATATTGCGATCCACCAGTAATTTCTGTCCAACCCCTTTGAGGGGTAATTTCAAAGTTATAGCAAGTCAGAATGGGAAATCTGAGCATTAACACCTTCTAAGTTTGTAAGGAAGGTCATTTGAAAAAATCTAAGCTCTTTTTTTTGTATTCTATCGCTCCATACCCCCGAGGTGTTTGTGTGTGCAGCTTTACTCAAGCAATGAATGGGGGGATCATGAAATTTTTGTCATCTTTAAAGGGGGGTCATCAATTTTTTGGTACAATGGGTAGGGGGTTCACTTATTTTGACTGATGCACAGGAAGAATTTGCCGGCCCACCCCCGGCCATAATTACTGAACGCTCCCTAAGGTATGTTTGTTCAGAGCGGTATTTTCGCAATCAGTTTCTTAGCGGACGAGCTAGCTGGCGGTTTTGTCCTAGCGTTTGCAGGGTAGTGGGAAGGCGGGCAAGCAGCATTGTCATCAATGAGCAGTTTTTTATTGTCTAGGGACAACTCTACAGAGGCTCATTGGCCAGCGACGCTCTGAAATTCAGTTTTATGGTCTTGGGTGAGAACAGTCGGCATAAGAAGAAATGTCTTCACAGCGTGAGACAAGTTGTGATGAGCTGCCATCTTCGCCAGGGCCTTCAAAGGTCAATTTCTGTAAAATAACGCCATGTAATATATATAGGCCTATTTGTATATAAACACACCCCTATAGTATCTCTAAAATAGCTAGTATTGTTTCCTCTATTTTGAAACCACCACCTCTTGCAGCACTATAAATGACAGCTGTATGAGTATTGTTTTGAGATATCTGATTCTACAGCATATTCCGGATGCATGCATCTCTCCCCTGACTCAAAAGAGTCATCCGGTATCATTGACTGGCAAACATTTCAAGCAACTTCTGCAATTTATTCAATGCATTATGAGTCCTGATAAACGACAGGATGTAATCCAATCCGGTTGAATGTAAGCCATATAATATATTATTATTGTACTTGGGCCTCAGCCCAAGTACATTTGTTTTCATTCCGTGGGAAAAAACTCTGTAAGGTATAACCATTCCTGGCTGAGACCAGGGAGGGCAAAATGTCTTGGCTTCATCTTTCTTGGCATAATAAATGGCGTAATGATGTTAACTGAATGGAAGTGCTGCTCTCAGCCAGTCTTGAATAAGTGAGATGTGAATATTAATGCTTCTCTATCTGAGTTTTTGCCACAAATCTTCTGAATATAATCAAAATGTGCATCGAAATGCAACAATTAATGCACCCTCCGTTTCCTAGGCGATGGCACGACCCTTGCTACACCCACTGGACGAGCCAAAGTGGGAGGGGTAATTTCAGTTTGGTCGAACAAGAGGGCTCGAGACCAGAATTTAACATTTAAACTTGAAACATGTTTAATCGCTGACAAGATGTGGACTAGTGTTAA
This sequence comes from Ptychodera flava, assembly GCF_041260155.1. Lineage (NCBI taxonomy): Eukaryota > Metazoa > Hemichordata > Enteropneusta > Ptychoderidae > Ptychodera > Ptychodera flava. The sequence continues at coordinate 23,334,349 of NC_091932.1, forward strand.
TCAAAGTACTAGTGTGAAAAGGAAAGGTTTTATATCCCGGACACAATGAAAAACATTACGACTGGAAACTGTACCCCCAGTTGAGAATAGTAATGCCCACAGCGATGGAGAACACTTATCCTTGAGCTGAGAAAACCAGACCATCATTTCGAAATAGAGCTGCAGATTCGAGAAGCTCGTTCAAAATAGCTAGGTACACCCCATAAAGGGGTGGTTTCGAGTTTTGACGGCAAATTTCGCCTCCTTCATATAGAAATCGTACGTTTATTTTTCCAGGAGAACACACCATTTGACACAAATTTGCATGTAGTGCATAAAGGGGTCGCCAGTAAGCACGTGGTCAAATCTGGCATAAGAAACAATATGAAATGTTGGGTAAAGCCAGTCCAAAATAAACTGATTTGAACTTTTGTGTTTTGTAATTTATACCACTGCAGTAACATTACCTTTTTTTGACAACATCACACAATGTAATACGTTTTGAAACTGAATACTCCGACGTATTCTGTGTCTCCTTTGCTAAAAAATACGGTATGCCGATTACCATGTAAATAATGACGTCAAGACAGATTTGTAGTGTGTTTGGTCCTGGATGGTGCACGAAGTTTTGTCAAGGTAGCTTGTGTATTTATTTCCTAAATGGGAGAGATTAGGGTCGATCTAAACCAAGGCCGAAGAATGTTATGATCCTCTAAGCGAGCTGAACTCTAACACGAATGGTTGGATAATTTGGAGGATGTCTAGAATGATCTCGTCTCATTAAGATTATTTGGCGGTCAGTATTGAATTTCAACTGCGTCACAAGTTTGCGAAATGAGTATTCCGTCGAACGGTCAACGAACGATATTTTAGAAATCTGGAGACATGGCACATCGCATTTTTATTTTAGTATTTTATATTTTACAAAAGATGTAAGAAGCAATGATTTTGTCGAAAATTCTGAAAAAAATATAGGAAGATTTGATGGCGAACACATTTGTTTTCACTTGGGGTCAACTAGCTCTGCGTACGATGCTGTGTGTTCCGCTACAGCTAATTACCCCGCTCACCACAGCTCTGCAAAGACCCGTACGCGTACGTAGGGTCGGTGACTTCAAATCCATTTTGGGACTTGACGTAAAAAGCCAAATTACTGCCGAAATTCAGCGTTCTTGGGCCCAAGTCGTATCCCAGCCTACCTCAGCTACTCGATCGCTTCCAAAAATGACAGTCTTTTATTCATTTCTCGTAAATAACCGTCGATGTCGGCAACTCTCGCTAGCCCTGCGTTTGCTGCGAAAACGAGCCCTGCCACTCCTTGACGTGTTCTGCTGGGAGTATGACCAAGCTACCCGAGTGGCAGAGGCTACGGATTCGCAGCAAGCCCTGCGTACGATGCTGCGTGTTAGCTGTAGCACATAGCATCGTACGCAGGGCTAGGGGTAAACATGGGGGTCGCAGCCATGTTGCCTCAAAACTTATTTCTGTCTGCACTCAAAACTCAAAAATGTCGGATATGAACCTGAAAAATCGATGCAATTTTGTCAAACTTCGGCGAAATTTCAGCATGTAGACAAAATTTCATCTAGGTAAGGTAAATTTACTGAAATTTGATCGACAAATAATCCTGAGCTTGAACATGACAGCTCGCCTTCTCCCGGAAGTCAAGTATCCAGCTGCTCATACACAGGTTGCCCATATGGCCAGGTTTATGAGATTGTTTTCAAGCGACGGCGGCAGACCGTACGGGGCTCTGGATATGAACCTACCGCCGGTGTAGCTGTAATAACTGTTGCGTTGTTTTTAGTGCCCACGGACGAAGTCCTGGGGGAGTTATAGGTTTGGTCATGTCAGTCCGTCCGTCCGTCCGTTCACGCAGATATCTCAGACATGCCCTGGTCAATTTCTTTCAAACTTTGCACAAGAATAGTACCCAACCCCATACAGATGCACGTCGATTTTCTTCACAATGCGATCGAATTTGGCCGTGTTAGAGGACTTTTTAGTTTACACCTCCATAGACTCCCATGTATAGGCAGTTCTCCTAGACTTTCATGTATAAGGCCAAGAAAAATAAAAATTTAGTTTCTCATCGTATTCATATTGCCTAAAGGATGCAGTGACACAGTTTTTGTCCCCACGGATAAAGTCCAGGGGGCTTATAGATTGGGTCATATCCGTCCGTGAGTCCATCAGTGAGTCCATCGGTTCACGCAGATATCTCAGACATTTTGACAAAATATCATGTGACCTTGGTGACCTTTGACCTCAAATATACATTATTGTCCATAACTCAGTAACCACAAGTGCTAAACCTTTCATATTTGGTATGATGGGACACCTTATGACGCCACATATTGTACCTCATTAATTATGCGCATATCTAATTTTGAGCGAGCCAATAGAGCTAGAGGTCTGATTTTTGGTATATAGGGATAACTTAGCAATATAATTTGTTTGACAAAACGTCACGTGACCTCAATGACCTTTGACCTCAAATATACATATTTGTCCACAACTCAGTAACCACAAGTGCTACACCCTTCATATTTGGTATGATAGGACACCTTATGACACCATATATTGTACCTCATTAATTATGCACATATCTTATTTTAGCGAGCCAATAGAGCTAGAGGTCTGATTTTTGGTATATAGGAATAACTTAGCAATACAATTATTATGACAAAATGTGACGTGACCTCAATGACCTTTGACCTCAAATATATATATTGTCCACAACTCAGTAACCACAAGTGCTACATCCTTCATATTTGGTATGATAAGACACCTAACAACACCACATATTGTACCTCATTAATTATGCGCATATCTAATTTTGAGCGAGCCAATAGAGCTAGAGGTCTGATTTTTGGTATATAGGAATAACTTAGCAATACAATTATTTTGACAAAATGTCATGTGACCTCAATGACCTTTGACCTCAAATATATATATATTTGTCCACAACTCAGTAACCACAAGTGCTACACCCTTCATATTTGGTATGATGGGACACCTTATGACACCACATATTGCACCTCATTAATTATTCACATATCTAATTCCGAGCAAGCCAATAGAGCTAGATGTCCGATTTTTGGTATATAGGGATAACTATAGGGTAGAAATCTAAATATGCCCATCTAAATATTAGACATCTACCATCGAGAACAAAAGAAATTTGCTGTAATTTGAATATATAAGGAGTTTAAGCAATTTCACTATAAATAAAGAACCCCTGCCTCAAACTCCACAAAAGTTGCCAGACATATTTTGCCGTTGTCATGCGATTGCTTTGTTTAATAACCAGTTAATCAAATGCCTAATTGACAGGAGGAAATTCAAGACCATATTTGAATAGTAGTTATATTGTCCTCAAAATTACTCTATCTCGGCCCAAGTACTCATTGCCTTCAGCAATACTGCCTTGTTATTATTATTATTATTATTATTATTATTATTATTATTATTATTATTATTATTATTATTATTATTTTATTTCGGACAACATTCGTCCATATAAATTACACAAAGGAAATACAGATACTATGATACAAAAAAAATGGTGTTGGATATCCTATCCATATATAAATTCATTCACTAACCATGAAAGATCGACTTTCTGCACAGGTTACGCAAGTCAGAACTGTAAAACAGTACATCATTAACCATTCTTACAATGTATTTTCACTGTAAGATATTCTTTTCATCAGACTATACATTTGCTTTCGTAAAAGAGCATCAAAACTATCAATCCTATTAGAAACAAACATAGAGCTTGCACTACTGCGTCTCTCATATCCAAGAAAAATGCGAGCTGCATTATTGTAACCAACTTTCACTTTTTTCAAGACACCAGCAGTATCATTAACCCACAGATTACCACCATATAATTGGTAGCAATATGCTTTGAAAAGATTACACTTTACATTCAAAGAACATAATGAAAATTTTCTCAAGAGCATATTTGCAGATACATATAATGCTCTCTTTTGACGCTCAATGTCTTCATTATCACTAAACTGGTCCGTCACCAAATACCCAAGATGCTTTTTCTTTGCTACAAACGTAATTTTCATACCATTAAGATAAACAGATGGAGTGTATACAATCTGAGTGCGTTTTGAAATGACACAGATGCATTGTGTTTTCTTCGTATTAAAAGTAATGTCATGCAGGAGTCATAATATAACCAATATATAACCAATTGAATCAATTGATTCAATATATAACCAATTCAAAATAGATCTTACCTCATGCTGGACAATATTCGAATGGTGAGTATACGAAATTGCTATCTCCTCAGTAGGAATGGCATTGCTCGTGTCAAACTCTCACACGTTGATTATGTGACCAATTTCAGACAATTTGGTAAGACTGAAGGATGGGACGACTCCCTTTGAGGGTCGCGTTGAGGTTTTCTTGAATGGACAATGGGGAGCTGTGTGTGACGTAGGATGGGATATCAAAGATGCAGAAGTCGTTTGCAAAGAAATAGGTAAGGATAAAACCTTCCATTTTGTTGGTGTATTTAGCAAATTGTGAATTGTCGTTATATTATGACTTGAGTAATCAAGAACATTCATAAATACAGGTCAAACTGTTATACTGTAACACAAGTTTGGCAAACACAAATCTTTACAGTTGCAGTTTCACTTAAAAATAATACAATCGCACAAACCACACATGTACGTTTTTTGTGATGATTTACGTTTGATTCAATAGCTATATTGTCATTGCGAACTTAAACATAAAGGAACCTTAGCCTAACCCCTCTCATCTGTTTGAAATTTTTCACATTTAATTTTTGCAGCGCCAGCAGAGTCAACATTTTAAAACATAGGCTGGGTGAGAAATTTCAACAGGTACATATGCAGTGGAGTCAACATTGTTGCACGTCATTTCTAATTATATTTCTCATTTGGTTGAACTTTAAAAGGGAATATCAATGTAGAAAGCAGAAGCACAGAGAGACGGTGTAACTTTGTCATTTCAATCGTAATCTCTACGGCAGTATTGCCACTCCCTTGAGCCCATTATATCCCTGAAAAGAGAGTTAAGAATGCGCTGAATGTGCATCAGACAGTGTGGGTACAGGCATTGTGCGGAAGTCACAATGCTTCCAATGTGGATTTGTTACGCGAGTTAAATCTCATACACTGTCAATTTAAAGTTTGGTACAGTAATCTCTTGCACAGTTATAGTGAATAATATATGCGAATGAGCCTAGAAATTTAAATCCAAATTTTATACGAAACAAGTTTGTCGCTTTCAAATTTATATTCAGTACAGTACATCATGAGCCGATCCCTATGGCTGGTAGATGATTCGCTCTTTCAATTCAACTGTCCAATTTTTCCTTTTACTGCATTTACATAATGTACAAATTCAAGCGTTCATCTTTCCAATGTCCTCGTAAAAACCATTAAAGTCTAAGAGAAAGAACATCATCAATCAAAAATAGAAATATCATTTCAGTTTATACTTTCTGCTAAAAATAAAGCTAAAGTTCCTGAAAATACAACATAGGATTTTTATGCCAAAGTTTCAACATATATATGGCATGTCTGGCTAAATTCAGATTCTTGATGTAAATACCTCCATTGACATATTCAAATAACTCCGTTTCCGTAACATCAAATCTTTCTTTAAACTTGAGGTTTGACAGGTGCTATGCGTCCAGCATTGCCTGGGTCTGGAAAGGGTGCTCCTTTCCCAGGAAACGAAGACACTGTGATGTCGATGAAGGATGTGAACTGTTCAGGAAATGAACAAAGCATATTTGAATGCGATTTCAAAAACGATACTACCGACTGTAGCCAGGAAAACGCCGCTGGCGTCTACTGTAATTGTAAGTATATGGCAATCGCAACTTTGATCTTAATTTGTTGTTTCACACATTACTTGTTACCTTAGAAAGCATTGAAGTGTAGTATTAGCAGTAGCAATACTTGAGGGATGGTAAATGCAAACACCGAAAATAGAAGTGTTCCCGTTACAACAAGTCTAGAAATTAAACAATCTAGATGACAACAGTATCGACCGAAACCACATATGCAATATTAATATTTGACATCGCCAAGTTTTGTGATATGCGATGTAATATTGTATGCATTAATGGATCAGAAATTACTTAATCTCCGCATGTCGGTTACGCCCACTCGTCGTTCGAGGAATATATCACGCCGGCCGTGGTAAAAGATCAAAAACGTGTTACCAGAATAGAAGATAAAAAGTGGAGACAGAGAGCGTTTAAATAGCAGGAAACACCAGCTTTCAGTTAGAACTGAGTAAATAATTACAATTAATTAATTAAAAGACAGTGGTGTAAAAGCTTCAAATATTGTTCTTACTGAGAACTGCTGCATTAGAGTTTTTTTGCTTACGCTGGGTCCAAAACAGCGTTTTCCTTTTTTTCGTCTGCGTCGCTTTCACTATTGTAGCGGAGTATGTTATGCTATAGCGGAGTGTGCTATGTATCCTTCTGTTGACAATACTCTGTCCCTGGGGCTGAATTTCTGTTTGACGACGATCGATCGATACTTCATTCTGGTTTTACCGTTTTCCAGCTAAAATTACGGATGTAATATATTTTAACACCAAAAAAGCAACTGTTGATATTGTATTATAGGTACTAACTCCCTTTGCAGGCGGGTATAAACTCGTTTCGGATGAATTCGCTCCATATAGCACTCGCCCAGCTGCCCTTGCCAGACGTCGTGCATTCTATCCATATCCCGGGCATGCCTATATGCACGTATTGCTTGAAGAAACAAGCAAACAATCACGGCGAATATCGTTGTATGATATGATCCGTTGTATTACCCTTTGTACAATTCGTTTGAGTTCCCTTGCTTACCATGCTTTTGAGTTTGTTAGCGGGCATTTGAAAACATCTGAAAAGCTTTGATGGATTCTCCCCCGCCCATGAGGTGTTTGTGAATGCAGCCTATGGCAGCATGCAGTAATTGCAAGTGGGTTGGGCCGAGGGAGTGGGTGAGGGTCACTTTTCAGAAAACTGGCCAAGGGGTAGCTCATTTTTTATAAACCTATCTCGGGGGGAGGGTCACTTTTAACAGAAGACGATTATACGGCAAAACCTTCGATTGTCCATGTGATATTTCCTCAATTCAATTTTTTTAATTTCCTCATAGACCACCGTGTATAGTGAATCATCATTTCGGTGAAATTCGCATGCACGTTTTATTTCCCCCTTCCATCAAAGTACATCTACATACATTATCAAACATACATAGATATAGCTGGTTTTGTGGGGGAAAATTGTCAATAGTTTGCCTGATAAACTCCCACGTATTATTATTAGATATTTTAGTCCCAGGGCTAGAGGGGGTCTACGTGCACTCCCCCCCCCCACAGGATAACAAACCTGTATTTTTCAGAACCCTTGGGATCCCTAGAATACGAAATGGAATTTTAACAGAAAAAATATAGGGACGCAATAGCTGTTATGGTCATGTTTTGAAGGGTACCGCAAAATCACGATTTCCAAGCCAAATGCATTTTCGTCAAATCTGTCTTCTTGTAAGTCATGTGCTGAGCTCATTTTTTATATAACCTCACTTGTTTGGTATCATTAGAAAGGGAATTTATTCTACTTAAGATGACATATTGCACTGTGCAATATCTTCTACAGTTGTTGTCAAATATAACCAAAATTACCCCTTAACCCAAAATTTAACATTACAAATTACAGAAAATCTCAAATTCTACCAATTTTTAGCTGGGCATAATAAAAATGCAATGCTTTGTCTGAAATCTGTTTTATTTGATACAAGGACATGTCAGAAATATGAAATAGACTTTTAACAGAAAAAATATTGGGAATCTACAGCTGTAACAGTCATATTTTGAAGGGTACCGCAAAATAATAGTGTTGCAGATTTGCATGCATTTTTGTTAAAACTGTCTTTCTATAAGTTATCTGCTGAGCTTGTTTTTGAATATAACCTGGCTTGTTAGGTATCATTAGAAAGATAATTTACTAATCTTTAGAATGACATATTGTAACATGCAATATCTTCTATAGTTTTCATGATATATAACCAAAACTTACCCCATACCCCAAAGTTTACATTGAAAATTGAAGTCATAGCTACAACCAAATTCTACCATTTTTTTAGCTTGACACAAAACATCTGGCCGTTTTTGCTATTAAATCTATTTTATTCGGTACAAGGACATATCAGAATTATGAAATAGACTTTTAACAGAAAAAATATTGGGAATCTACAGCTGTAACAGTCATATTTTGAAGGGTACCGCAAAATCATAGTGTAGCAGATTTGCATACATTTTTGTTAAAACTGTCTTCCTATAAGTTATCTGCTGAGCTTGTTTTTGAATATAACCTGGCTTGTTAGGTATCATTAGAAAGATAATTTACTAATCTTTAGAATGATATATTGTAACATGCAATATCTTCTATAGTTTTCATGATATATAACCAAAACTTACCCCATACCCCAAAGTTTACATTGAAAATTGCAGTCATAGCTAAAACCAAATTCTACCATTTTTTTACCTAGACATATAAAATCTGGCCGTTTTTGCTATTAAATCTATTTTATTTGGTACAGGAACATGTAAGAAATATGAAATAGACTTTAAACAGAAAGAATATTGGGATTCTATGGCTGTAACAGGCATATTCTGTGGAGTACTGCAAAATCACAGCAGTGCAGACTCATATGCGTTTTGTTAACTTTGTCCCATTGTAGGTCATCTACTGCGCTTATTTTTACACAACCATGTTTATGTGGTACCATTGAGAAGCTAATTTACTACGTTTTAAAATGACATATTGTTATACGCCATATCTTATATAGTTTTCATGGCATATGACGAAAACTTACCCCATACCACAAAGTTTATATCGAAAATTACTTTCGTAGCTATCGTCAAATTCTACCAATTTTCTAGCTAGACATAACAAATAAGGCAATGCTTTATATGAAATCTTTTTATTTGGTATGGGGGAATGTCAGAAATATGAAATAGACTTTTAATAGAAAATATATTGGGACTCTACAACTGTAACAGTCATATTTGAAGCGTCTCGCAAAATCACAGTATTGCCAACTCGCTTGCTTTTTTGTTAAATCTGTCTTCTTAAAAGTCATCTGCTGAGCTTGATTGTTGACATAACCTGGCTTGTTAGGTATCGATAGAAAGGTAATTTACTAGTGTTTAAAATGACATATTGTAATATGCAATGCCTTGTTTAGGTGTCATGAAATAGGACCAAAGCTTACCCCATACCCCAAGGTTTACACAGCAAATTACTGCAAATCTGAAACTCTACCATTTTTTACAATTTATTAACTTTATATACCAAAGGCAATGCTTGTATGCAATGTATGAAATATGTGTTTTGTTAATAAAGTATGTTTAAAATATGAAATTAACTTTTAACAGGAACATAATATGATTTTGTAGCCTTTTGGATCATATTTGGAAGGGTACCCAGGTATCAGGGCAAATTTGCCGAAACATACATTTGCAATATATGGGTTCCCCCTCCAAAAATGATCCAAATGGCTACTTAATTGTATCATCTTCCGTTAAAAGTTAATTTTATACTTGTAACATACTTTTGTAACAAATAAATCAGATTTTAAACAAGAATTGCCTTTTGTATTATGTGCAGCAAAAAATGGTAGAATTTAAGATAAGCTGTAATTTGCGATTTGAACTTTTTGGGTATGGGGTAAAGTTTGACCATATTCCAGGAAAACTATGAATGACATTGTATATTACAATATGTCATCTTAAAGAAGAATAAATTTTCCTACTAATGATACCTCACAAGCCGGGTTGTGTCACAAAATAAGTTCAGCAGATGACTTACAAGAAGAAGAATTCAACAAAAAAGGTGTCAGTTTGCGGTACTGTGATTTTGCATTTCCCTTCAAAATATGGCTGTTACAACTATACAATCCAAATATTTTTTCTGTTAAAAGTCCATTTCATATTTCTGACATGACCCAGTACCATATACTACAGATTTCATACCGAAACAGAGCCATTTTTTTCATGTCTAGCTAAAAATTCACGGAATTTGATCACGTTATCTATGACAATACTTTCAATATAAACCTTGGGTACGGCGCGCCAAATGTTTCAAAAATATTTATCGATTCAGTGCAAAAATAAACTGTCTTTCTCAATTGAAATAAAAATTCGGTCTCATTAGGAAGGAAATAAGTAAGAAAAGTATAATTAAAAAAACAAAAGACAGAAATGTCATTTAATACTTCATTTTAACTTGAGAAAAATCTTTTAAGCGTAATTAGGGATAAACAATTTTCAACGATTTGAAAAAGTCATACATCCATACTTATCGAAATACATACACTTATAATAGTTCGCGAAAAAGGTGCAATGAGTGCTGATTTTACAAAAAGAAAAAAGAAAAATATGTTATACAGTGATACGTCCACAAAATTCACAAGAAAATCACTAAAAATCACTACTACCACTCGGAAAAAAATAGTACAAAAAATAAAAACGTGAACCACATACAGAAAATATTGTAAAAGAATCAGACAAAAAAGCCATGCATGCATAAAATTATTTATGTACTTAAGAAATTAAAAAGCACTACGTCTCATAATAAACGTATTATAGATAATCAAAAATATATATGAATCACCAGCCGCTTTGACAGTAAAGAGAGAAAATCGGTGAAAAAAATCGGCAGTGATGGCTCTGGACAAAAGTGGATCTCATCTACAAAAAATAAAATAAAATAAAAACGAAAAAATAAAAAATGCCATGAACAGAGATACAAAAAAAACGCGTGGGCCTGTGGAAAGAAAAAATAAATGAGGACTCGCCACAGCAAAAAAAAAGGAAAAAAAGAAGAAAAAAACGAGCACTCGCCACAGAAAAAAAAAAAGCCCGAAATTACAATTATTTTATTCAAAAAACTCATGGTTCACGTTTCCTTCGATCGATGAATCCCCAACAGCGGGGAATCCGATCACCACATACTCCAATGTTTGACGAATATTAATTGAGCATTTCAGTGATAACGTGACATCTTGAAACCTAGCTCTGTTTGGCTGGGCCCTAAAGAACGTCAAGTTAACAGTGAATAGTTCCAGAGAGTCTAGTTAACTGAGCCAATTTCAGGCAGTCCACAGGTCAGATCACGAGCGAGACGTACAACCCATGACCCTTCATAGCAACACTGCGAACAAATCGATGCCTTAGGCGCGGTATGGCAGGGAGCACACTGCAGGCCTTCCACTGAGCCGCACTGTCATCGCCGTTTGGCATACATGATTTCTACGCAGTTTTATAAGTATGGTTCGATACATCGGGTTCAAATACCATGATAATAAACCACCTCGTTGTTTGCTAATTCCTCGTCTATCCTCAAAGATCACCCAAATCATGATAAAATGAATAGTTTTGAAGAAATCTGCCGCGTGTTGAGAGAACGTCCATCGTTTTCCGTGTTCGACAAGACGAGCGACGCAACTGTACACGCCTTACGACTACGAGTATGGCGAGAGTGACCGGCCTTCGCAACGCCAGACACTCTCACTATACTCGCAGGGCTAGACCGGCACATACACGACATGTCCATCCCCATTGCAGAAATCTTTATATCCACACAGTCCAATATATGGAGCTACGATATTTGTGCAGTAGCCTATGCATAGCTCTGGGCGGCAGGGCAGGGCTGTGAGTTACCGGCGTTATACGTCCTGGCCGTATAACGCCGGTGTACGGCCTGGCCGTGTCCGGTAACTCACAGCCCGGCCTTGCTGCGGTTCCGTAGCCCTACCACTCCCTTTGCTGGTTGTGTTGAGCTACAGTGTACAGAGAAATAGCGGCTGCTTGATCAGTGTTTGTCAAGTCGGGCGCGTTCGCGTTCTACAGGTACTACTACTACTAGTGAAAACGTTGCCTCGAATTTAAACGGAGTGTTTCGGCCCGAGTATTTTTGCCTTTGCCACACTCCGTATAGAGGCTAAACCCACGGGATACGTGTGTGGCTCGATACATAGCGGCCGCTGCTGGCTTTGCATGGCAGGGCTGTGTACGTGTTACCGGCGTTATACGGGAGGCCGTGTCATGCCAGTAACACACAGCCCTGCCATGCAGAACTATAGGCCGCAGAGTGCTGCGTGGTATGCAATTTTACTGTGCATACCAACACGGTGGCCGCTGTGTATCGAACCACACGTAACCGTGGGCTAGCGGCAAGCCATCGTTTTGTTTGGGTTTGGGCACAGACTGTCTATGATTCGGGAGAGGCGGCCCTGCACTTTACAGGGAGGGGATCGCTGGTTGCCGGCGTGTAGGCCTACTGTACTAGCGACGGGACCGCCGGTCGCTGGCTTACCACCTCGAGTGTACATTGGAGCGAGGGGACCGCTGGCAGCCGACGAACCACCACGAGTAGATGGGACGTGTCAATAACTTGGACGTCCATGAGATGATATTGAAGACTAGAAGTTGAGAGTTACCGCAGAAATACCCCAAATATCATGTCCAACATCCGAGTGTGATGATCCAAAACCCTCTGGCATTAAACTGTAACAATCATGACGTTGACAATTATTCAATTTTCATGCTGGGCTTTTTCTGCGGGGTGTCCCACTCTGTTTTCTTTTCTCGAACGGGCCTCTTTTTTTTCTACTGAGGTTTTTTTTTTTTTTTTTTGGTAACCTCTTTTTTTTTGTAACCTCGCTTTGGTTTTTTTCCAAGCTGACCTCGTTTTGGTTTCTTTACAGCCTCAACGCCGGCGCGATCTCGGTCGACTTTTCAATTGTGATTCTCTTTCTTTTTTTAGTCAGACCTGATGGTGGTTCGTTTTGTTTTTTGGTAGTAGTGCAAGTACTATTTGTGGTTTTGTTTTTAATCATTTCAATATTTTTTGTGTGTGTGCTTGATTTTTTTCTTTTTTCCCTTATAATCAGCATTCATTGCACCTTTATATCAAATACACGTGTATGTGTACGTCAATAAGTATGGGAGTGTGGTATTTCCAAATTTTTGAAAAGTTTATCTTCTCATTACGGTTTAAAGAATATTTTACAATTAAGCATTACATAACATTCTGCCCTTTTTGCAATAATACTTTTCTCGTTTATTTTCTTCCGTAATTCCATCGAATTTTTATTTCAATCAAGAAGGACGGTTGCACGTCATCTTTATCTGTACAGGCACATTCAAATATTTAATGACACGTATTTTCAAATGAATGCTCTTTTTATGAAAAGGTACATTAATAAAATGCAATGATATGGACGAAAGAACTTTTTTCTTTATTATTCATACACGTTTAAGACTTAAATTTTTAGAAAGAAAATTTGACAGTTTATTTTACTCTATGACGATAAATATTTTTGAAACATTTGGCGCGCCGTACCTTGGGGTATGGGGTACGTTTTGGTCATATTCCATGAAAACTATACAAGATATTGCCTGTTACAATATGTCATTGTAAAGACTATTTAATTACCTTTTCAATGATACAAAACAAACCCGGTTATAATCAATAACAAGCTCATTACACGACTTATAAGATGATTTAACAAAAACGCATGCGAATCAGGAATACTGAGATTTTGCTGTACCCTTCAAAATACAGCTGTTACAGCTATAGAATCCCAATATTTTTTCTGTTAAAAGTTCATTTCATATTCGGATATAGCCCAGTACAAAATAAAACAGATTTCATACAAAAAATTGCCTAATTTTTTATGTCTGCATAAAAAAATTGCTTGAATTTGACATTAGCTATGACAGTAGTTTTCGATGTAAATTTTGGGGTATGGGGTAAGTTTTGGTCATATTTCATAAAAATCTGTACAAGATATTGCATGTTACAATATGTCTTTTTAAAGATTAGTAAATAATCTTACCAATGATACCTAACAAGCCAGGTTATATTCAAAAACAAGCTCAGCAGTTGACTTAAAAGACGATAGATTCAACAAAAATGCACGCAAATCAGGAATACTGAGATTTTGCAGTACCCTTCAAAATTTGACTGTTACAACTACAGAATTCCAATCTTTTTTCTGTTAAAAGTCTATTTTATATTTTTGACATGACCCATTACCGAATGAAATAGATTTCATACAAATAAATGCCGGAATTTATATGTCTAGGTAAAGAAAATGGTAGAATTTGATTTTAGCTATGACTGCAATTTTCAATGTAAACTTTGGGGTATGGGGTATGTTTTGGTTATATATCATGAAAACTATAGAAGATATTGCATGTTACAATATATCATTCTAAAGATTAGTAAATTATCTTTCTAATGATACCTAACAAGCCAGGTTATATTCAAAAACAAGCTCAGCAGATAACTTATAGGAAGACAGTTTTAACAAAAATGCATGCAAATCTGCAACACTATGATTTTGCGCTACCCTTCAAAATATGACTGTTACAGATGTAGATTCCCAATATTTTTTCTGTTAAAAGTCTATTTCATAATTCTGACATGTCCCTGTACCAAATAAAATAGATTTAATAGCAAAAACGGCCAGATTTTATATGTCTAGGTAAAAAAATGGTAGAATTTGGTTTTAGCTATGACTGCAATTTTCAATGTAAACTTTGGGGTATGGGGTAAGTTTTGGTTATATATCATGAAAACTATAGAAGATATTGCATGTTGCAATATGTCATTCTAAAGATTAGTAAATTATCTTTCTAATGATACCTAACAAGCCAGGTTATATTCAAAAACAAGCTCAGCAGATAACTTATAGGAAGACAGTTTTAACAAAAATGCATGCAAATCTGCAACACTATGATTTTGCGCTACCCTTCAAAATATGACTGTTACAGATGTAGATTCTCAATAGTTTTGCTGTTAATAGTCTATTTCATATTTGTGACATGTCCCTGTACCAAATGAAATAGATTTAATAGCAAAAACGGCCAGATTTTTTGTGTCAAGCTAAAAAAATGGTAGAATTTGGTTTTAGCTATGACTGAAATTTTCAATGTAAACTTTGGGGTATGGGGTAAGTTTTGGTTATATATCATGAAAACTATAGAAGATATTGCATGTTACAATATGTCATTCTAGAGATTAGTGAATTATCTTTCTAATGATACCTAACAAGCCAGGTTATATTCAAAAACAAGCTCAGCAGATAACTTATAGAAAGACAGTTTTAACAAAAATGCATGCAAATCTGCAACACTATATTATTTTGCGGTACCCTTCAAAATATGACTGTTACAGCTGTATATTCCAATATTTTTTCTGTTAAAAGTCTATTTCATATTTCTGACATGTCCTTGTATCAAATAAAACAGATTTCAGACAAAGCATTGCATTTTTTATTATGCCTAGCTAAAAAATTGGTAGAATTTGAGATTTTCTGTAATTTGTAATGTTAAATTTTGGGGTAAGGGGTAAGTTTTGGTTATATTTGACAATAACTGTAGAAGATATTGCATAGTGCAATATGTCATCTTAAAGTAGAATAAATTCCCTTTCTAATGATACCAAACAAGTGAGGTTATGTTAAAAAATGAGCTCAGCACATGACTTACAAGAAGACAAATTTGACGAAAATGCATTTGGCTTGGAAAATCGTGATTTTGCGGTACCCTTCAAAACATGACCATAACAGCTATTGCGTCCCTATATTTTTTCTGTTAAAATTCCATTTCGTATTCTAGGGATCCCAAGGGTTCTGAAAAATACAGGTTTGTTATCCTGTAGGAGGGTGCACGTAGACCCCTCTAGCCCACGGACTATTTGGCTGAAATACTATATCATCCCCGTCGTACCGTCTTTTAGTTGGGCAAAATATTGTGACCCTCCCGCAAATATACTGACCCTTCAAAAATGCTTGCGTGATACATTGTGACCCTCCCTCCCAAACGCCAGCCTCCCCCTGTTATTTTTGTCCCAACTTTATAACAATCACACCAATTGTTATGTAAATTAGCTGATACTGGTTCAGTTTTTCCTGGGGAGAATATGTAGTGATTTTGGGGGAGGGTCAAGTTTTAGAATGTCGGACAAGGGGAAGGGTCGCATTTTAGACAAGAGGATAAAAGGAAGGGTCACATTTTGCAGTACAGGTGTGCACGGAATCCCCCGGCCCACCCCCTGTTATTACTGAAGGCTGAAGGCTCCCTAAGGCGAGAAAAAAAAATTATCTGTTCAACGGGCCCGACCGACCCATATTTGGACCACTCCACATTTTGCTTTTTTCCCCAAAAAAATCTTACGAATCTGAAGAAACGCGGAGATGTTATTCAGTGAACATCTGTCTGTGAGATGAATGACCTTCACATTTTTGATGACATTGACTGAGTGAGATTGATACAGGCTATGATTTGAAGAGTAAAGGTGGGCGCGCATCACAAACATTTGGTCAAGGTGAAGGGCAAGGTTAATACGCCGTATAGCTTAGGGAGCTTTCAGTAATTACAGGGGGTGGGCCGGGGAATTTCGCGAACACCTGTACCGTAAAATGTGACCCTCCCCCTATCCTCCTGTCTAAAAGGTGACCCTCCCCCTTGTCCGACATTCTAAAACTTGACCCTCCCCCCCAACCACTGCGGTATTCTCCCCAGGAATAACTAAAACAGTATCAGCCAATTTACATAACAATTGGTTCAATTGTTATGTTAGGGACAAATTACAGAGGGGAGGGCTGGTGTTTTTGGAGGGACAGTCGCAATTTATCACGCAGGAACTTTTGAAGAGATATGGTATTTCATACATTTTAGGGAGGGTCACCATATTTTGTGCAACTATAAGAAGGTGAGATGTAGCTGATTTAGTGCTTCATCCAAAAATATCAAATCATAATACATGGAGTCTATAATCAGGCAAATTATTGACAATTTACCCCCGCAAAACATGCTATATCTGTATTTTATATATGTTTGATAATGTATTTAAATGTACTTTGCTTGAATAGGGAAGTAAAATGTGCATTTGTGTACAAGAAATTGATTTCTGAATTTCATCTAAAAAGTTGGTTCACTATCCATGGTGTCTATGATGAAATTATGAATAGTTTTTTTCCAATACAGAAATAGGTAAATCTTTGCATTTGTGTACTCTTGATTATTGATATCAATTTTCTTGATAAGACTAGAATGGTTACAAGTCTATGGTTGTGTAAGAAATTTGATTTTGGAATTTCACTGAAATGTCGATTCACTATGCATTGTGGTCTATGGTGAAACTATGAATATTTTTTTTTCAGTACAAATTAGATCAATCTGTCTATTTATTTATGTATGCTTGATTATTTAGATTATTGTTCTTGATTAGACTAGAGTGGTTACAAGTCCATGGTTGTGCAAGAAATATGATTTTGGAATTTCACCAAAATGTCAATACACTATGCATTGGGGTCTATGATGAAACTATGAATAATTTTCTTTCAGTACAAAATTAGATCAATCTGTGCATTTATGTATGCTTGATTATTTAGATTATTCTTGGTTAGACTAGAGTGGTTACAAGTCTATGGTTGTGCAAGAAATATGATTTTGGAATTTCACCAATATGTCAATTCACTGTGCATTGGGGTCTATTAGTGTGTGCGTATTTTGTTGGTGATTTTGCTATTTAGGAAATATCACATGGACAACCAAAGTTTTGGCCATAATATCAGCTTCTGTCAAAAGTGACCCTCCCCCCAAGATAGGTTAATAAAAAGTGACCCTCCCCTTTGAACTGTTTTCTAAAAAGTGACCCTCCCCCAATTCCCCCGGCCCACCCCACCTGTAATTACTGAAAGTCTCCCTTAGACACTCGTACTGTATTGTTTCACCGGCGTTTATTTCATGTCCGAGTGGTTGTACAGTTTATATTTTCTAGTGTTCCTATTTTCAGTGTTACTTGAGAATTCTTTATTGTTCTTTGAGTCATCACTCGTTCCGATTTTCGTCATGGCTTTCTCCTACCGAACGTGTGATTGTAAGCATCAGTTCTCACTGCAGAACGGACATGAGTTGAGTTTATGTTGTCAAGAATGCACAAGGACTCAACCTTGTGACATTTGTTTGACTTGGACGCAGGACGAATGGTCCAATTTCGCTCCCTCGCTCCCTCCCCGGGGCTGACCCGTCAGTTTCTGAGTCGCGAGTTTGGTTGAAATGCACCGTGCTCATATGGCTGGTGAAACCAACACAGAAATTAGCTCTGTTAGATTCAGCTGTAGATTGAATGTAGAAGTGAAGGCAAAGAAGCTGTTGTGAGACAACCAACCCTGTCAACAAAAATTGAAAAAAATCATGAACGTACTAAACAAACATATCCAGTATATGTTATGTGACTAAGAAAAAGCATGAAAACACACAAAAAGTGTTTATATTATATGTTCTGTTTAAGAAAAACCAAAAAATTAAAAAAAAAAAAACGACCTTTACCTACCAAACTTTGAAGTCCTCCCGCCCGTTGAACAGCTTTTTTTGGCCTAATGGTAAAATTGTTACTGGGAGAAAACTAAAGTGCTGAGGCCATCAAAGACATGAAGGTATGCGTTGTTGTATACGTTAGCAATCAACAGCTCAATCGTTGTCGTACTGGCATGGCTATTCACTGGAATCAATAGATACTTTAATTGTACTCGTATTGTTATCTGTATCGATGGAAATACTCTTGAAAAATTGTTCACATTCCCTGCTATGTAGAATTCGATTAATGGAATCAATGATGTTCTGTGGCACTCATGCGTGTCATGCTCCAGAATATACAGGCCGCATTTTATCCAGGTGACTAATGTGCTGTGTTTTAAGTACCTGCATGTCAGAGAAAAAAATTATAATCAGTTCATCGACAACTAAGTCAACAGCTTTCAAAAGAGGCAATGATAGTCATCTATGAAGACTTGTTAACAATGTATTTTCATTTGTTTCTGATATCTAGTTCCTGGTTATAAAGGCTGTTACGGTAACAATGTGTGTGGCGCAAACGAGATTAACAGAAAAAGTAAGACAATTCAAACGTGTCTCAAGCATTGTCGAGGTAATAAATGGAACTTCGCATGCCTTGAAGGACAGAACTGCCATTGCGGAAACAACTCCCCAGACGATACCGACAGGATAGACAACTGGCAATGTAAGGAAGCCTGTAAGGAAGACGAAACCCAAGCATGTGGTGGCGAAAAGGAAAATCCAGTATATGAAAGTAAGGTCGAATTTGCATTTAAGAATAAAACTTTAAATGTGTTTTCAGTCGAAGTGATTTCACAAAGCAATTCTTTTCATATGTTACGGATGAAAGTTAAGACTACACCGCTAAAACAGCGACTGTGAAAAATATTTAATCTGCCATATATAATGTCTACTTTATAACACGAGTGTTGTGATATGTGATCCACAGCTACACTTGGAGAGTGTGGACGTATTAGCATCACAGTCGAGGAGGGTTGGATAGTGTCTCCAGATTTCCCGGACGACTATCCCGGTTGGTATGACTGCAACTGGTATGTTGAAGTGGAACCAAGTAAAATTATCAATGTAACACTGAGGATGCTGTATCTGGGTGCACGCGATTTCTTTTACAATGATCAGGTGTCTTTCTATAACATTGATGGTAGAAGCGGAAATAAAGTGAAGCTTACTCAAAACAGCGGAATACGAGGCGTAATAGACTACTGGATAGGATCGACGACTGGCAATTTTTTGCGGGTGGAATTCACGACAAGCCTAAACTATCATGATAAAGGTTTTGCTATATTCTACAAAGGTACAGTCTACTGCTTCTTTAATTTGAACATTACCGCAGAGAGACATATATGATTTTTTGAATGTCAACGTATCTTTGACCGGCACTATACTTTTTGGGTCCCGGATGAAGTCGGCAAAGAGAGCTAATAAGACTGGATTTACATATGTTTGCAATTTTAGGAGAAATAGTGTTGTAAAATACGTTGCTTGTGGATAATCAGATGTGAATTGTGTCATTGAAAAATTACTCAATAGCAACATGCTTGCGGTTCACGTTTACTGGACTCTCTAAGTCGAGGAATTGGTTTTGTTTTGGTTTGTTTTGTTTTTGGAGTGTATAAGTTTCACTTGTAACAAACAAAGATTCACGAGAGGGCGATGGAAGAGTCCTAAACTTTAAACGAATTCGTGTAAAGCGTGACACAATGATTACTAGCCTCTCGGAGAAAAAAGTCAGAAGCCGCAGAAAGTATTAAGGTTTCGCATCGTGTTACAAGCAAACTAACGGTGCTGATCAAGGTGCAACCAAAGGTCATCGAAGTATCCATCACTGCAGCAAGGTAATAAAGGTAGCAATTGTGTTTTATTCAAAGATATAGCCTACCAATAGTCTCCTTCTTGTGATTGAATGACCTTGGGTCAATTGAAGGTTATTATTTCGGAGTCATATACTGTAAATCTACTCATAAAAGAATTGACTGACCCGAAATGGTACGCCATCTTGTCCGCAGGGGATAGCAAAATGCCATTTATCACTCCTTTCGTTTTACTTAAACACAGATTTACGGCCCAACTGACTAATAAGCTCAATTTGCTTTTAACGCCCACGGCTCTGTACGAATGCCTTGATAAGCCTTGGCAAGAACTTACGGTAGTTCCACGTTCAGCGTCAACAAAACCTTGCTTTTAGACAACCAATTTCTCTAAAGAGTTGTCCAACGGGACTTACATCAATCCAGGCATGGCATTATTTGAAATCATAACGTACAACTGAACGCCCTCCATGCATGTGTGTATACAGAGCGTCTTTAACTAGGTAAAAGTTCAAGGAGGAAACCTAAAACATACTCTGAACATTTACATATGTATTTTTTCGGCCAATTTTGTTATTAAGAATCATACGAAACTAAGTATGATAAGTTGATATCGTGTCGAAAACAAAGTATTGCTTTGTCTGTTGATTTTTATACTACTGAAGATTCCGCACAGGACATGAAGACATGAGTTAAAATAGGGTACAATGAGTACTCAATGCTTTAGCAAAGTACAGCCTCAGTATGCGGACCCGTTAAATTGCATCTGCATGTATAGACCGCATTGGAAAAACCTGACGATAAAAGAGTCGCTCATGATTCTATACGGCAATGCAAAGGCGAGTCAAATCATAAAATTCCAATCCGTGTGGCGGAGATGATGGGCAGAGTGTTCGTTACATTTTTTAGGAGAGTCTCTATCTAAATACAAAAAGCACCACAAATGTATCGCAAAGCTCTTGTGAGAAAGCAGCAATTGATCATACTTCAAATTATTACCGTCTGTTAACCACTGGTGTGAAACAGGGAACGATCTCGTTATATACACTGTATTACAGACTTCAAATGCAGTGCACATATAAGAGTGCGAATAAGAAACTTATGAACAGGTTTTCCCCTAACTGTTAACCTTTCAGGAAACTTTAAACACGATTAGAACTAATTTGAATAATTAGATCTTTTTATTTTTCAAATTTCTCAAAAGTGTTGGTGCCCTATAGCTGAATATTGCGTTATTACATATTACTTATAAAAACAAGTGTGTAATGTAAAAAGAAAAGCAATTGAGGTTACATTTGCAGATTAAATCTTCATTACTTCACCATCCAATTATCCAAAATTAGTTCCAATCGTGTTTTTGGTGTAACTTATTGAACGGACGACATGTACCGTAGCAGTTTTTTTTCTATTCATTGCCGAGTTACTCTGTTTACAAACTTTGACTATAGTTGAGGAACTTGACTTTGGTGACTTCCCGATGCAGTCTGTAGTAGACTTGTTGGGATTGTCAATGGCGGTGCAGCAGTAATTAATGATCGGAATACACATAGAAGTCATGACTCGTATTCGTAACGTGAGGATATTACTCATCTTTTCACTGTAGTGTACACTAAAGTATAGTCAGTCAGTCTATCAGATCTTTGCTGGAAAAATCATTTTTGAGCAAACACTTAGATTCTGGAGTTGGTGAATTCAGTTTTACAAATTTGTAAATATTGCAACAATTCGCTGATAAGCTTAGCTGCCAACCTTATCGTCGTACCAAAACCTGGTAATGTACTCGGAAAAAGCGATTGATAGACTATTGATGCACCGGTGTCGGAACAGGCGGACTTCCAGATCTGCTTATCGGACAACCAGTTTCTGAAAATGGTTGTCGAATCAGACTATCGACGCAAAAAGTTAATTCAAGCCATGAAATGAGACCTTTATTCGTTTACATGTGCCTACGGAACTTCATATATAACTCACCTATCGATCTATGCATTATGTGTTTCCTACTTTTCATGCGGACATTTTTTATTCCAGCCTTTAAACCTGGGCAGTGTGACGTCAACATTTGTCAGAACAACGGGACATGTTACAAACAAGACGGAGTCAAGATGTGTATATGTACGGAGGGCTGGAAAGGTCCAACATGCAAAGAAAAAATCCATATGTGCCTCAGTAACCCATGTAAGAACAATGGTACCTGTGAATCCATTAGTAGTGAAGTGAATGACACATTTTATTGTGAGTGTCCCCAAGGTTATGATGGCTACACCTGTGAACACAGTAAGTTATCTTGTCATATCATATCCCAATAGATCGATAATCTATTTCCTGGATCAGAGTCCAGGATAGAACGTAACTATGGTAAGAGGCACGGGAAGATGGGGTGGCTAGTAAACCGAACCCTGCAACGTGTCCGTCTTTCAATTCTTTTTCAAATAAACATGTGTATTTCTGTGGTTGAACTGCCTATGTTGTCTTTTTTCTCAAAAGGTGCTTGTTTCTGCGGCTAGGTATAGGCAGTCGAAAAGTCAACGCTAAGGTGCTGCGAATGAAAGACAACTTAAGTCATTTAGATATAATGATACAAATACAACTCTGAGAAAAATTACTATTATTTGGTTGAGCCGCTCCGGAGCAAGCGACCTATTTTGACCACTGATTCGAAGCTAGAATTGTTGTTATTGTTGTTGTTGTTGTTGATGTTGTTTGTCTGATTGCTTGGTTAATTTGTCTGTTTGTCTGTTTGTTTGTTTGTATGATTAGTTTGTGTGTTGTTGGGGAGGGAGGTTAATATGTCATCGAGCAAAACCAGTAACACTTACCCTTAGTAAGATAGAAGCAACAGCAGTGCTTCTAATGAGTAAATTATCTTCTTTGTTGGCAGGACTGGCGTGTGAGAATATGTCACTGTGCGAAAACAATGGAACTTGTAGACAGGAAAATGATACCTTATCTGCGAATGTAAAGCAGGTTACACTGGACGCTTCTGTGAAAGCTGTAAGTAGATATTTCATTATTAACCTTGTATTTTTTTACTACAATTACCGCGAGAGATTGTTCAATCAAGATAGAAAAAGATTTAAAGTTCGTTCCATAAAAAATCTACTTTGTATGATTTTAGTATTGCATGTGCCAGAATTTTTAATCGATCTTTTGACATTATTTTGATTCTCTCTGTCAGAATTTTTTTAATTCGATGATCTATTTTGGCTTTCTTTTGAAATGAAGCAGGGTTGCAACCCAGCAGCTCACCGAATTCGTACACACTCCCTCAGTCTGCGACTTCAGCCCATACACATCCCTCCAGTCTTCACCAGCAACATCGCAAACAGGCGAATACGATAGGAATATTGAGAGACAAAGCAAAGGTAAAGAATTCAGGCATTGATATTCTTCATGCGCTATAAAGCAGTCGAAGCAGCCGTTGTATTACAGAGAACTTCCTTTTTCTTGTTACAGGACATATTAATTACACTTCATTGTATTACTATATTAATTATCCTTCATAGTATCACTTCATAGTTGTGTCATTAACATTCAATATCGATTTGTCACTTCGCTTCAAAAACACTTAAATAGGTTAATAATCTCGGTTAGGTATTAGATGTTAGACTCTTTGTAAGTGAATGTGGTAAGCGACAGTCGACCAGTCGCATGGACTGTTTTAAAAAGAGTAGATTTCAATTTCCTACTTTTCCGTTAGAAAACTTCCCTCCCTGTTCATACTAGTTTTCCCCTCTACACTATATAAACAGCATGGCTCCCATAGCCTTAACATTCCTCTATCTCATCGTACAAACGACTTTACTCCTTACGCGCGATGCTTCGGCATTTCGTTGTCTCCTCTTTGCAAAATTATCTTAATTCCTTGTCTCCTCTGTGCAAGATAATCTTAGTTGCCGAATTAGTTACACGAGAAATAAAAAACATGTCTATATAAGCGTAAAAATCACTAAACTCGAACTTTTGGATGTGCGGACAGTTGTGCTGACTCCCGTATGCAGTTTCCGATGACTACGGTTGCATTGATATATACCGGTATGATAAGTATGCTGTCGGTTCGGGGTGATATGTTTATGAAAGAGTAGTGAAACTATTGAAGAGGGGAAAGTAACTTAAACGAAAAGGCAAACAAACGAACTCAAAAAAGAACGCAAATCTAGCTTCATTCATCACTGTTGTGATCAGACGACGCTTTATGCTATAGTGATTCAGTTTGGATTCTGAATTTCATTATTCTTATCGGCCTGTGGTTTTGAAGCTCTAATTTCGAGATATTGTCTTACATTTTAATAATGGCGTCTGCAGAAAAGTGAGAATGTTTATCAACATAAATTATGGAGAAATGCAATACATAGTGTCGATAAATGCGACCACTGTACAAAACAATCGCAAGAGTTTATGCAAGATATGCCATAAACTTGTGAAGTTCGTTTTCCTTGTTGTCTAGAGTCCTATTCACCTAACCATAACGATATTCTGAAAGCGAATTTTATAACGATCATAGAGTATAGTATGTTCTTAGTTTCGCTCTGATTCCGTCTGTCAAGAAAAATCTTCCATCTCCGTCAACCACTAAGTTCAAGTTATCAATGACAGAGATCAAAATAACAATAAATAACAATGTAATGCTTATTTGCGACTTTCAAAATCGTAACTTATCATATACAAAACAACAGACGTAACTTATTAAACTAGAACGCCATTAAAGGTATACAGTCACCTGTAGTCTAAATATGCCATATGTGATCACAGGGGCGTTCCTTGGTATTCAAAATGCCCATATGACGGCGCTGTTTTTAAAATGCAGTCACCCGCTTAAAATCTGTGATTGGTTAGACTTTCTCTTTCCATGGTAATTGTGGCAAAATTGGAACAGGTGACAGTTACCTTTAAGACATTAAAAAATTCAACGACTAAAGAATAATTCTTAAATTCGAGCAGTTATCATACAGTTAGAACTCATTTCTTCCTGTTCTTTAATTAAGTGTCTGTTTTCTCTGATTCGTACAGCTGGCGTCATTGGTGGCTCTATGTCAGTGGCCATAGCAGCGGCCATTATTGCCATCGCTGTTGCCGTCTTTTGCAGGAGAAGGTAAGCCTTAACTCCGAAAGAACAGAGTACGCCTATATTTAAATACCACATTTTTACATATTGAGAATATATATGAAAGGGTTCATAACTTTACAGCTTGCAAGGCAACAAACGAAAATTTCTAATAATCATGACTTTGTTTCCTCTATTACTTGGTTAAGAATGTTAGTGGTTGGTTGCTAAGTTACGAAAGTTTGTTCAATATTACACGTAGAAATGCATTTAAGTAAACATTTAACAATAAAACTCCGATGAATGGTTGTCATACAAATTACACAAACCGTTTACTTTGCCGTCATTATCCAGTTTAGGTCTGGACATGAGAAATAGGTGTCTGTCTTGGCATTAAATTGCCGTTATCGACAACCATTTTTTATGATTACCTGTGATTATTCTTCAACGTCAAAATCATTTCGAAATGGTTGGCGCTCTAATCCTCAATGTTGACGTATGACTGAATTTTAATCGGGACAGAAATTAATCGTCAACAAAAACATTACACGTGCATGTACACCATATGCTGTTTTGATCGAACAAACACTTTGTACGGCAGCATACTTCGGGAAGATGATATCCTTTTATAGAATAAGGCAGTATGACAAAGTAGTTACAGCTTCCGTCCTTTTAAGGTGGCGCTGCAGTCAACCAGAACCTCTCATTAAAGATGACATACAGAACCCTCACACTATACATTTTCTAAAAGGTCTAAAGTTTCATATGATAGCAATAGTTTACTCGAAGGATGAAGGGCTCCATACTTGGCGCAAAAATGTTATGCTATGTAAAATATCATATCTTATTTGAAACCAGAGTTTCTTTAGATAGCCTTGAAAGTTAACAGCTTTGTAGTCAATCCTCTAGCAAACGGGTGGCCAATGCACTCAATGAGAACTGGAGAGAAATAAGAAAGAGTTCCTTGTGCGTGTGGTTATTCTACCTGCGGTATTCAGAGCTCGTTGGCGTAGACTTAGTATTATGTTTGAGTCCATAAAGAAATGACTTTAACTTCCTGTTGTCAAGTTCGGCGTATAAAGTTAATATTTGATTGACAAATCACAATAACTTAATTGAATGTTTGCAAAACAGAGCAAAATATGCAGTGTTACATGCAACGTCCCTTAAGGTAGTATGCACCTCGAAAGTGAAAGACTTAAACTTTTGCTCAAACTTTCCTCAAGGAATCTTTCAATCACTTCTTTCAAAATCAAGAATAGAAATCGGGGGTCACCGTGCAAATTTTGGTACTAGAGAAACAAATTACCCAAGATTTACCGATATTTGAAATTCAAAATGGCCGCCATCCCTGTGTGTACTCTATGGAGAAAAATAAAAAAAATTCGAATTTCGAAAAACTAAGCCGGTGAAAAGTTTTCTTTCACCAAGGGCTTTAAAATAAACCCCCACACGTAGTATATCAGAAGAGAATTGTAAAAGTTTGAGAGTCCGAATGTCTGTCCCCGAGGTGCGTTCTACCTTAACGCTTACTTCCTTAACAATGATCAAGTTACATTTGTTTCCGTCCTATTTATTTTTTCTCAGAAGAGTACGGAAATCTAAAAGTGACAATACGAAGACGGAAATGACTGAGTTGAATAATCAAAATTACGTGACTCGTGGTGATGGTGTTTATTACTCCAACATCGATGAAAATGGAACCGATCGGAAAAACAAACTCAATGGTTCAGGCATTGACGGTAAAAGCAGAGCGAGCACGGGTCCGTACTCCGGGTTCACCGTAAACGTTGCCTACGATTCCGCGGAAGCTGACAACGGCAGTGCCTCTGACACTCAACACAAAGAAACCGCAGACAACGTCTATGATCCGATAGGCGATAGTTATGAAAAGGAGCGCAACACAGCGGATGACGTCGGACAGAAGTCGGCGAGGTTTCAATCCACTCCAGATAAAGGTGCAAACGACAATGTACGTCACGGTACAAGCGAATATAATGACAGAAAGGGCTTCGTTGACAATGTCATATATGAAGGTGGGGCGGACTCGTCCACGGGGGACGTTGCACAAGAAGGATTCGTTGACAATATAGCGTACGAGACTAACATGGCTACTGACACAAGAGCCAGCAACGATGTATACGATGTTTGCGAGTCTTCAAATGTCAAAGATAGATTCAAAGAAGGATTCGTCGAAAATGTCGCATACGAGCCAGCTAAGACCCCGGATGATCGACACGTCAACAAAGAAGGGATGATCGAAAACGTTGCGTATGACTAGGAAGCTGCCAAGACAGCCGGTGAAATACATAACCCTTGAGAAGGATTTGTTGATAATTGTGCGAAGAGGCTGACATGGACAGAGATCGAAAGGGTGTTGAGAAAAAAAAAGTGTATGAAAGTGATTGAAATGCTATGAGACAATTTAATGTAAATCCAATACTCTTGAGCTCAGTAACGTTAAGACGTACTCTCTTTACTTGCCTCTGGTCGACAAGAAGAAGGGTACGTTCTAATCCTTGCCCGCGTCAATCTAGTACAGTAGCGTTAGCTTTCGCTGTACATTATTATAATTATGCAAATGACATTGAACTATGAACAGCAGACAATAACAATATCTTTAGGATCATATATATACGTAATGCCGTTTTCTGAAAGGCAAAAATAATCTCACTGTCTCGTTGCTGCATTTAGGAATTACGGTTGCTTACAAAGTGGTCCCTTTCCATCACTGTTGCTTTCACATCTGTACTTTGATCTTGTGAGCAAAAACCCCTGAAGAAATAAACAAATCATAAATTAAAAGAAAAGGCCGCATCATTTTAATAGTCTTGGAGAGAGTAAAACTCTGTATTTGACCTCACAAACAATTTTCTGTATCATAAACTGAATATTTGTTGACGACACTAGATGAATTACAGATTACAAAAGGTCATGTTATTCCTAAATGCAGTGTAAAAACTTGGATGAGTTTACGGAAGTTAAACTTGACGTTAAAGGCCAATAAAAAGTATGTATGTTTCCAGTAACACGTTTTACACCTCGATCAGTTCTCCCTGTTCCATATGTAACAAAAACAATTTTTTTGGCCTGTGCCGACAACGCTAATACTGAATTGATTATGGCCACCATCATATATAGAACGGTAAAACAATATATTGTACACTGCAGTGAATACATGTATGAAATACGATGTTGTTTCTTTAATTGCAAAAGCGAAACCGCAAAACCAGGAACGCTAAGATTTAATGAGAACGTTCACATTTATTATTTTACAAAATGTATTAATCACTTTGAAATTCTATTATTTGTGTTATTTATTTTTTGAGTATAAACTTGTCACCTCGATATGGTCTCACCTATATATTCTTAAAAAGCAAGGAATTGATGATAGGTAAACAGTATTTGATAAATTTCATGAAATAAAATTTACAAAATATCATATGAGTGTATATCTTTGAGGCAATTGTTTTATCAAAAATATATTTTATGTCTCCGTGAAACGAAGAAATGTCTGGAACAGAATTATCTTGATTTTACAGATGTTTGACCTCGCGACTTTGCGTCACTATAACGACGGGGCACAACCCTTCCACCCACGGACTGTTCTCATGTGACTGGCGCTAGGTGGAACAGTACCATCTACCAGCGTTAGCGTGACCCGAAAGCCTTGCTTACCAAACTAATGATAGGATATTGTTTCTTGCAAAAGAGAGACCACTATACTAGGAACGCAGAGGTTTACTGAGGGCGTTCACGTTTATTATTTTACAACATGTATTAAAATACGTTGGAGTTCTGTTGTTTGTGTTCCTTATTTTCTCAAAATACAAACTAGTCACCACAATATAAAACCTCAGAATTTTCCGTGAACAATCAGAAACGCCGGTTTGTTTTGAAAAGCAGGAATTATACCTGTTAATAATTTTATCTTTAAACAATATTTATCACATAAGAGTTACCTGTTGGTAATTTTATCTTTAAAACAATATTCATCACATGACCAACGCATTCATATGAGGAAGGCTTTAAGGCAAAATATATAACGATTAACGCGGCGGTTTAAAGTTTAATCATAAATTTAATGATTGGTATCGGGTGTGTCACCAAACTTGTGTTCGAGTTCCGTTATAACCAAAAGAGCAGATGAAGAGATGAGTTCAAAGAAGGAATCGTCAAAGAGGTCGCATACGGGGCTGCTAAGGCCCCGGATGATAGACACGTCAACAAAGAAGGGACGATCGAAAACGTCGGGTACAAGGCTGCCAAGGATCCCAATAAAATACACAAACCCAAGGAAGGGTCCTGTCCCGTCAACCAGCGTTTGCATGGCCCGGAGGCATTGTTTGATTGGGCCCCTTCAACAAATAAATACAAAATTAAATTTTTACCAATCTGACGCTTAGAAATACAAACACTCATAATTTTCCTCGAACAAACAAAGAAGGCCGAAGTTTGCTTTAAAAAGCAGAACTTATATCTCGCAATTTTATCTTCGTAACAAACATTAGATTTATCATAGGGCCAAAGAGTTCAGAAATGGAATTAAAAAAATGGACGATAGGACCCGTTGTCGCAGCATTTTGGCGAATTGAATTATTGACATCGGATGAGTCACCAAACTTCGAGTTCCGTTATTCAAAAAAAGCAGAATTGACCAGTTTTATCATTCGATTTACCAAGAAGATGATTGATCATCTCTATGACGTTATTACAATGACTTCTACGGTAATTTAAATAAATGACGTAAAACATGATAACCTTAACGTGGGTTCGGTAAATCATCGTACGCCTACGTACGCTGTGGCATTTGTGTCAATCCTAATATTCAGGAAGCTGTGTTCACTGAGTCCATCCTCAAGGACGGCCATTACGTAACACTAATTCCGCCAGGTCTATTTCGGGACACGATTAAAATGAAGAAAAAACAGTTACTGTACTACGGTGACCTTAAGGGCAACCGAGATATGTGAAAATTACATATTCATGAGCAATTGTCAAACTTCTGTCAACAAAATCCAAATTATGAACGACAAACATGTCGTTTGTAGGGCGTTACCCTGATTTTGCAGATGCAGCTATGATTTCCATGACATGACTGCCATAGCTGCATAAACGACTCTTATTCTGGAAGGAATGACCATAATTTGGCTAGTACAGCTCTAATCTCTGCAATTGTAATTCTTCTTACCGCACTGAGGTGAAACACTCATAGTCAAAACCATAAGTTTACCCTATTGTTTTAGACTCACGTTGCCATTGTGAGTTGAAATGATGGTGTGAGTCAATGAATGCAGAAAAGGTTCTTTGTAAGCAACTATATGAGAAAAAAACATCGTGTAATGAAATCTGCATCTTTTATAACATTATGTTTATTTGTGAAATACGCTCAAAACTCAGCTATAACAGCCGGAAAGTGGACCGAAATGAAGGTTTTGTTCCGTTGTTTTTTTCTTTTTCTGAACTCATGGGCCACCATACCGGTGACATGTCACGGGGTCTTCCTGATCACACTCTATGTTTGCATTAATAGAACATCCTGCCTTTTGGTCTATGAGTTTACCATTAATTACTGTCAAGGTTACAGGCCGTGTGCGGTGCAACACAAGATTTGTAAGACTGAAGTGAGAAGTTGGCCGCAGAATCGCCAGTTTTCGTTGATTACAGTAAATCCCATCTCAAGTCTATAGGATTCTGTTTCCCAAACGCTGGGTCTGTACTGGCTCACCGATGAATGCCATGTTCAAGTTTAGCTGTCTTCTGCACTTACTAGCTGTCGTAGGAGCTTTAATAGACGGCGCTTCGAGTAAGTACCTACGTCCGTGTTTTGTGTAGTGTGTGTTTATCAAACTAGTGGTGACGGCCTGTATGCTTACCAATATAACATGTTGAGTGAGGGGTTCCCTAACAAATATCGTACCAGATTTTATAGGTGTTTAAGTCAAACTTTCCAATCAAGAGATTTGCGTTATGTAATAGGTGAAAGTCTACTAGTATTGTGCTGTAGTTTAAGGAAATTCAAATTCCGGGCTCAATGTAAACGACAATGACTGCAGTTTTGCGTGTGCCGTAGAATTCTGTGTCGCCAACACCTTATGACTTTTTATGAGAGTAAAGTCAACCTACTCAAAGCTGCTCTTTAGATTTTTACGTCGCTAGTTCCTAAGCAAAGTGTTATAATTTAAACATTTTCAAGTTTCTAAGTTACCCGCATAAGGTCATGACATTTGCATACCAGTCGAGCTAAACACGGTCTGCCCTATGATATGCGCACTCAAACACCTCGTTTACGGTTCACCATTCTCAATAAGCTTTTATGAGTTTATTCCTTCAATTTACAGTTTGACTGTGTCAACATTTAGACAGTAGAGGGGTTAACGGTCTTTGGTAATGATAAGTCCACAGGCTTCAGCAAATCTAACTACGACAGTAATAATGAATATGCCGTCTTTTTGGTCAATTAATGCGTGTTACGGACGCTGGTGGTTCCGAAAATTTTGTAATTATTCACCCGCAACGGAGTGGTCTTATAAGAGGCTATAAGTAAGTGGCTTCTCGCTGTATCTAGATCATTACGTTAAAACGAGGCAAATTTTCGCCTGAGAGTCTGAAGTTGCAATTATCGTTCAACACGCATTGTGCGCATGCAAATTAATTCACGTTCGAGTATATGTTGACTTCTTTCAATTTGCATATGGTGTCTCCCATACGCTGCCTGTACACTGTAGTCCCACAGTGGAACTCCGGTTCCATGCTCGTTCCACAAAATTTCAAGATACCTTTTCCGTGACTTTTCAGGAAAAATGTCACGCTATTTTAGAGCTACGGGAGAAACTTGAACCAAAATCATCCCCTTATTCTCAAACTGGGCGAGATATCACAACATACGAGTAACGTCGGTGCTGTAACACTTCACTGTACTAGTCTATTATATATTGTGGTTTTTTACTTCAAACTTTAATTTGTGTTACTTTGAGTATCTCATTGGGTATTCTGATCCTTTCCTTGTTCTCACCAACCTTGTTGATGGAGAACAAGCCTCTCCCCTTCCCCTCCGGCATTTTCATGAATTGGGAACGTGTAGGAATAGACACCTGAGTTTCCCTGAGAATGCCAAGAGCGGCCGTTCCTGACATACGGACTATCGGAGGCCGCCTAACATGAGAATTGTTTACCAAAACATGCTACCATATACGCATTCCATGTCTAGATACATATGTATTCATTATCCTTCCCACGCCTGCCCATTATAACTTTTAGGCCACATTAGTGTAAGTTAAATTTAACATTACCAACGATATTCACTTTATGATAAGGGTAGACACAACACATTGCCATGGTCATATTCTCGTAAGTACATGTATAACAATGCGCCACTGACTTCTATCATTGTCGTAATATGTGGATATTTCGGTCCCACGAGGTCTCAACATTGATTGATGATTTGAATCAAACAAGAACTTGAAAAAGAATTTTTCCAGTAGTGTCTTTTGTCAAACATGACAACAGTCGGGGCTGGAGCGGAAGACAGCCGACAGTATAGTCAAGTTTAATTGTGCTGCCATTTATGCTAAATCATTTGACGATCCGACCGAAGACCCAGACTTTGAATTTCATCCATCTTTTGACCAAAATAGGTGCCTTGGTTCGACTCAGAGGCGGGGAGACTCCATTTGAAGGTCGTGTTGAGATTTTCAAAAATGGAGAATGGGGAGCCGTGTGTAACAATGGATGGGATATCAAGGATGCCGAAGTTGTCTGCAGGGAAGTAGGTAGGTATAAATACTATTGTTCCTGCAAAGTGTACCAAAAACGAAGAAGGAATTCGTTGAATTCAGGTGACCTCTTTCACCTGACAGACATTTTGTGACGATTGTGATCGTTTGGCTCTCGAATTCTCACGTACATACTCGAAAGAATATTTTAGGTACAGTCCAAAGACCTAGTCACTGCGACGCTTCCACAATTATGTCGCAACAGGATGAGGGCAATACGACAGGCGGGGATACGTACGGGATTAGTCCCTTGGCAATAGTTTGCCTCACTGCATAAAGTATATCCATTTTCTTATTAAAGGGGAAGTTCACCAAGGATGATTTTTACATATGTGGTAGCTCTGTGGTCATTTACCCCAGAAAAGCTATTTTCACCATTTATAACTCGCACGATTTTCTACGAAAATGATAAAAATAGTACAGGAAGTTGCCCATGTAATTTGAATCATGGGAAAAAAGCCCAAAGCTTGGAGCTTGCATCATGTGATATGGAAGGGACCATCTTCGGATGGGTATGGCCCCCACATTGTCCACTCACAGTAATACAGTAGTAAACAGCAACACAAAATCTGACAGTGGACAGTTTATTATAAGTGATTCACCGTTTATGCAAGGATACTCAGTATAAACAAAAGTTATGTAAATACGCACAGCCTGGTTTAAGCATGAGTGAGTGGACAATGCCATACCCATGGGAAAATGGTGCCTTCCATATCACATGATGCAAGCTCCAAGCTTGGGGCTTTTTTCCCATGATTCAAATTACATGGGCAACTTCCTGTACCATTTTTATCATTTTCGTAGAAAATCGGGCGAGTTATAAATGGCGAAAATAGCTTTTCCGGGGTAAGTGACCACAAAGCTAGCACATATGTAAAAATCATCCTTGGTGAACTTCCCCTTTAAGTCATTAGAGGCACGTACAGAAGTCTAATTGTCTTCAAAACGTTTGGAACTATTTAAACACGACGAACTTTCTTAAAAATAATTTTGTCATTCTTTGATGACCGAGGGGATCGTTACACTGTCCAACTTCATGCTAAAAATTGCTATTCCTGTCACTTTTGTGCTTAGGTTTTCCCGGTGCCATGCTTCCGAGCCCTGCCAATCACCCCTTCCAGAAGAGAGAAGACGGGAGTGTATTGATAACTAAAGTGGAATGCACTGGTACAGAAGACAGTATATCCGAATGCAGTTACAGTACTGATACAAGCGGCTGTAACAAAAACAAAGATGCAGGGGTATTTTGCAACTGTGAGTATAATCTCGCACATTGTTACTTGGAAAATACGTCTTATCCGAGCAGTAAACAGGCTAATTACCTACAATTTGCAGACGATGTTTGACTTTGATTGCCATCTACCAAGGCACATAAAACCAGAGTGCAAGATGGTGTTGCAATCGCTTTTACGTGGCAAGGGGTGCACGGTACCTGTAGTACATGGTATTCTCCCTGCAGCAAACACCCGTTCAATGGTATAAACTAAATCTCGCGGTGTTCGAGATACTTTGTCGAGCTTGATAATCAGTGCAATGATATTAAGTCGATGAGGGTTTGTGTTGAGTACATCACTTGGCACAAGTCTACGTAAAGTCCCTTATAAAATCCAGTCGATGGTATAATCAAGGAATGTATTTATGGTATTTATGTACCCTCGTTGCGTAAAAAAGGTTAATTTTATTTTTGCATCCTCTTTACTTTTCAACATCAAGTTCCAGGATATGTTGGATGCTTCGATGATGTAGGTTATGATGATGTTCCTCCTTCAAGAGACCGAACTATGACGATTCAAAGGTGCCTTAGTTATTGTAGAACATATGACACCGTATATGCGTCACTTATGGAAGAAAGTTGCCGTTGCGGAAATGATTTGCCCGACACCGGACACAGAAGCGATAATTGGAGCTGCTTCCATAGATGCCCTGGAGACATCACGCAAGCTTGTGGTAAAACACATAACGCTGTTTACAAAAGTGAGTTCATCAACCGATAGAAAATGTCAAATCATAAGTTAAGGCATAGAATGCGCTTCAGGGACAGATATATCAGACTCTCAAATTTATCAAGTACTTTCCTATAGTCTACGTTTTTTGGGACTCATTGTAAAGCCCTTAGAGTCAGAAAAATGTTCACCGCGTTTGTTTTTTATAATCATTTTTTTCTCCTTCCCCATAGAGTAAACACGGGTGAGGCAGCCTTTTGAATTTCAAAAGTCAGTAAAAGTGAATTTTAGATGATTTGTTTCTCTAGTACCAAAGTTTGCGCAGTGACCCCTGATTTTTATTCTTGAATTGGCAAGAGAATCGTTGGTTTTATTAGCTTATATTTGGTATATAAATACCAAAAAGAGCTTCTATGATGAGCCGGTAGCGTCTGTATGTATGTATGTATGTATGTATGTATGTATGTATGTATGTATGTATGTATGTATGTATGTATGTATGTATGTATGTATGTATGTATGTATGTATGTATGTATGTATGTATGTATGTATGTATGTATGTATGTATGTATCTATGTATGTATCTATGTATGTATCTATGTATGTATCTATGTATGTATCTGTATGTATGTATGTATGTATGTATGTATGTATGTATGTATGTATGTATGTATGTATGTATGTATGTATGTATGTATGTATGTATGTATGTATGTGGGTATGTGTGTGCGGATGTATGTCCGTCACACACAAAGGCTCCAATGCCGTCAAAGCTACCATCTCAGTATTTGGTGTACAGGTAGATGCAGGGGTTGAGATGTGACGTTGTTCAAATGAACACGTCAGTGTCAAAAATGTGCAAATGAGGTAAGAAAAATGGAAATCCTGCAAATATGCAGGAGTGGTGGCATGCCAGTGACTGAAACAGGCTATTCCACGGACCTTGAGTCATTTCCCGTCATTGTTTATGAACTGTTACATATTAACAGACCTGCTCAAACCATAGACAGTAGAGGGGGGAAGACTGTCTATGCTCAAACTAAGAGGGGCTAGCTGTGTTGAAACACCGTTCCTCCCATGGGTGGAGGGACGGTGGTTGAAACATTCTCTGCTATGTATGTTGCTAAAGTTTACCTCCAGTACCTAAAGTTTCAAGACCTTATTTACTTTTGTCATTCTTGTTTTTCTGGTTTTAATATTTCTTGTTTTTCTGGTTGTACTGTGCAGAAATCATTGTCATAACATCAACGTAGAATTTCCTGCACTGAACAGATAGAAACAACATTTATTGTTGATCTTAGGTACCCATACTGGTATGTACCAATTCTGATCAAATTTGAGCGAAACCGTATAATTGCGGTAATTTTGAAGGAAGTTGGAGCAAAAGCGTAAGTCTTTCACTTTCGAGGCACATACAACCTTACTCTAAAACTCTAAATTAAGTTTATTAAGTTTACAGTTGTAAAAGTGGCAATAAGCAGGAAGCTTTCCCATCTGGAATATTGTCTTTGTCGAAATTAGACAAGCTAGATATGGCAAGGGAGTCCGTCGAAGATAGGTATCTTTATATCCATAAAAGGTACAACATTAAGAAATATATGGCTTAACTTTTGGTGATATTATACCCGGACATTTTCGTATTCATATTTCAAGGATGTAAATTATTAGCTTCGAAAACAAAATATTCTTTGTACAATATACAAGGTTATGCTCGACAAATGATTTTAGGGCCGAACTAAAATCAAATAACATTGAAGAAGAATCCTATCACGATAGGTTTTCTGATATGATATTTTGGAGTAGAGCAAGAAATTGTACTTTACAACCAGAACAAAAATCATTGAAAATATAGGCAAATCATGGGACTTCAGTGTTTTTCGGCTTTTGTCACTAGTTCTTCAATTGGCTGAACATAAAGAAAATTGTGAGAGAACCATGCTTCAATGACAAGATTGATTTATACGGGTATCTCTTGAAATAATCGTTTACTCAAACACCATGAAGCATACGTACTGAACGATGACAACACGTTTTGTGCTCGTTTCTTGGGTGTCTGTTGCTCGCTTCAGACTTTCTGTAAAAAAATTATAGCATAAATCTTTCAGGGTCATTTCGGCCTGAACCTTTTGGTATGGAACCACAAAAATACTTGAATTGCCCCTCTAAATGTTTGATTTTATTCACAGCCACTCTTGGTGCCTGTGGAGGGAAGATGACGCAGCAGGAAGACTGGATACTTTCACCTGAGTTTCCCGGCAATTACCCATGGTTATGGTACAGTATGCATTGTAAGTGGCTAATACAAACCACTCGTCCAGGGACCAAGATTAACGTCATTTTGAAAATGCTATACCTTAGTGGCTTCTTCTCTAGCGATTCTATATCACTTTACCCAATCGAAGATAGGCCGAACAATCGAGTGACGCTTACCCGTTCAAGTGGAATTCGAGGTGTAGACGACTATGAAATTGGGGTGACGATAGATAATATACTATATATAGACTTTACATCAGTACCAATCAGTAGTGACACAGGGTTTGCCATATTTTACAAAGGTAAGAGTAAACTGCGAGAACAGCGAATAACGTATGCACCAAACTATGAAATCGTCAAGAAATATTTGGCTTTTATAAGATATTATTTTTGTCTCACAACGATTGCATATTTTAGCCGAGTCCGGTCAGTTGCTACGGAAATCAGCGACCATTGCCAAGTTGTACATACATGCCAAATGCTTTTCAACCACAATCTAGGGAATTCATTTGTCCAGGATAATGTGTCTTCAGCATAACAAATACAAGTCTGCAAAGGCCACTGCATCAAATATTTACAATGGTAAACAGAGCCATGCAGTTTGCTCTCTGTTTTCGACACAGTAATGGATATAACTTCAAAAACAACTCTTTATAAAGTGTTTCTCTGCGTTAAAGTATAGAAGTACGCTTTAGAGAAGCTTATAATAATAAGCTTCTTTAAAACGTACTTCTATTCTTTAATGCATTTCGACCAAAGCCGTAGCAATAGGACAAACGTAATACAAGTCACAAATATATCGATACATTCGACTTCATTAATTTCCATATACTTATATTTGAAACGCTTTTACGTATGCTCCTGCCACTAACAAAGTAAAGGAAGATGTAAATATTGTATGCAATGATTCAAATGCTGAAGATGTTTTGTGTGTTTTTGTTCAATAGCCTTTGTTCCAGAAGAGTGCAAAAACTCTGATTTCTGTCAAAACAACGGTACATGTTTCAACGATGGAGACGGTGACATGTGTGTTTGTAAAGAGGGATGGACAGGTTTGCGGTGTGAAGAGGACGTGTGTAAAAGTAATTCATGTCTTAATAATGGCACATGTGATTACATAAGCACTGGAGGGAACTATTCAGTTTACTGTTTATGTCAAGAAGGACATTTCGGAAAATTTTGTGAAGAAAGTAAGTCCTCTTATTGCTTTCTTTATTTTTCATGCCTCTAGATGTTCTGTTTTAGTACCAAACTCTAACAAACTCTCACAATTCTTACAGATTAGAGTGAGAGCAGTCTGTTAGCTTTCTAGACATGCTCATTTTCTTCACAATTTCCATTACGGTTACACAACTTGAAACCTAAATTAATATATAGTGTTTAGCAACCATGACAAACGCACACATTTTCCAGAATTCACTAGTAAGCTTTAAAGCTTCAAAAGAAAACAACTGATTCCTGTTTCCTGTTTATCAGACAATGTCTGAAGACTTTCGGCGTAACGTGCAACCAACTTTGTTTCAGCAGTGTATAAACATTCCTGGTCGATTGGTTTCATGTGAAACATCGTCACTTAATTTCATTAATGTTCGATTAAGTGTTGGCACAATGACACTGATACAAATTTCATTTCGGTAATAGTTGTTTTCATCGTACAGGTTTATTCCCATGATCACCAGCTACTTTGTACTCTTTATCGAATGTTCTAAGGTATTACTTAGTCTGAAACATGCATTTCTTACATTCCTGGCCACTGGGAGTGTGGGATCTATGGTGTGGGGAATAATCGAATCCCATACTCTCAGAAATCGTCTCACACTCTGCAGTTAATATTACACGAGATCTGATTGGATGATAAACAGCCTGTTTCGTCCACGCGCAAAATGTGATCAAATAGCTCGATGAGTAACGCACGGACCGGAACTACAAAATAGGCAGGTCAGAGTACAGTGGCAGACGACAGAGTTGTCACGATTTTGGATAATGTTGTACGTTTCCAATGTGAATTTAATGCATTTTCTGGTCATGTGAGAAAAAGAATCTCACTCATCAAGGACCTGGGATCGGATTTCTCACACCAGCTAGGGATATTTTGTCAAACAATATCCCCAACTCGTGTGAGAAATCCTTGGGGTGTGAGATTCTATTAATCCAACACTCGAGTGAGGGATCGATTTTTCAGAAATCAGAAATCTCAGAAATGTTACACGAGCTCTGATTGGATGAAAAACAGCCTTTCGTTACACGCGCAAAATACCATCCAATATCACGACGAGTAACACACTGACCGGAACTACAAAGTAAGGGGCTCAGAGAACGGGGGCAGACGATAGGATTGTCACAATTTTGGATAATGTTGTACGTCGTTGGTGACATACTCATAAAAAGCAGCCGAATTTTCCAAATAACTGGTGAATATAGGCCATTTTGAATATATAGCCAATTGTTTTTTGTTGGACATCTCGTCCGTAGCAGAAGTTGAAGTATCGGCAGTGGAACTCGCAACAGAGTTCGCGTTAGTAACATGGAATACCACGAAGTATAGGATAGTCGCTGATACAGTTAAACATACAATGTTTCCAGAGTGAATTGAACGTATTCTATGGTCACGCGAGAACAGTATATTTTGTCATAAGACAAAATATCTCCAACACTTGTGAGAAATCTGATCCAAGGTCCTTGGGGGTGTGAGATTCTATTATTCTCACGTCCCTAATTCGCTGGGAGTTTGAGAACACTACTGTGGAATTGATTTGTTTTCACACACTTTTTATTACCTGAACGAAACAAATTTTGTTTGATGGATGCTCATTGGTCCTTTACTGTCTCCACGCCCCACCAAGTCACCCCTATTATATGACCAATGTGTTGTTGTGTACTGTAAACCTGGAACTATAGAGCGGGCAAACGACATAAGTCAAAGTGAACGAGTTTGTGCTCTACCAAGAAGGTGAAAAGTATACGAAATTCGAAAGCACGATGCCATGTGTTAGTTTTACTTATTCATCTTCAAAGTATCATTACTAAATGCTATTACAACAGTGAATATAATAGAATTCTACTCCCTAATGGACTGAAATGGAACACAAGCGATGAGCATTCGTCAAAGAAAATATATTTCGCTCGCTCGACAATACAGAGTTTGAGAACAACTCGACCCAAAACTAATGTACAAACACTTCCAGAGTTCTAGGGACGTGAGAAGAAACTTTTCGGCAGTATTAACATGTTACTTACACTATTTGATATGGGCAAAGACGAGCTAATTTTTTCAGAGGGAATGATTTAATCTGAAGGAATTCATTATGAAAATGGTTGTTTCTCTCGTACGATAAGATATGATAACTGCAATTTTCAAAGGCATTTAAGGACATGAAAAAAATAATCCCACACTCCAATGGGCTGAGATGGAATATCTGACACTCACTAGACCGTCATACATTCGCCTCTGACTCGTGTTAGACAGAAATACCAAACACGTCTGAGACACATGGGGTGTGGGATTCTGTCAGTCTACTCTGTATATACAGTACGTTCATGAACATATATAATTTACGTCAGACATGAATATTTATTTTAGAATGTAAATATAATCTGGCTTTTAAAGGTATACGGTCACCTGTAATCTAAATATGCCCATATATGGTCAAATGGGCGTTCCTTGGAATTCAAAATGCCATGTGAGGGCGCTGTTTTTAAAAAGCGGCCACCCGCTTAAAATCTGTGATTGGTTAGATTTTATCTTTCCATGGTAATTGTAGCAAAATTAGAACAGGTGACAGTATACCTTTAATGATGAAATTGAATTTCATTTGGTATATCTGAAGAACCAGTAAACAGCGAGTCTCAATCATTAATCTGTGAAAATTTCTTTTCTGCAATAGACCTGGAATTGTAGCTGTAAGACTCCGCATTTACAAGCTTGGAAATTAAGGAAAGGAGCATCGCAAATATGAACGTATAAACACTTCGAATGATTTTAAGCTTAGTCAGATACAAAGTAACGGAATGAAAAAAAAAATCTATGTTTTCTTTCTCCAAACTTAGGAATCACCTGTGACAATATGACTGTCTGTCAAAACAACGGCACATGCACTGTAAAAAACAACACAATTCATTGCGACTGCCAACCAGGTTACTCTGGACTTCTATGTGAAAGTAGTAAGTATGGCTTTCTTTCATTTCTCTTGTACTATCAGTTGCATTGTCCGATGAAGAAAATGATAAAATTGTAGGACTAACAACACAGTTGCAGCATCTTATTAATGCCAGTATTTGAATATTCCAAGACGTATAATGCAGATAATTATTAATGGATAAACGTTATGATTGTAATATTGTTTTAATATATGTTGATTGTAATAACATTATTTAGGTGTCGCTACATCAATAAAATTTTCGCTCAAGAAGAGTGGCATACAGGTCAGTAAATAGGGCGAATATGATGATCTTAAAACAATAACAATTTCAAAAGAAAAAATTAAAATGACACCAACAAGTCTAGACTTGGTGACAAAAATTATATGAGTACTATTAATAGATATAAAGACAAAATTAAACAAGAATCATAAAAACATACTTTGTCTATGCGTCTGCCATTATATTTCCTACCCTCTAGATATAACTACAGTGTTACCGCAGCCGACAAAACAGACCACTGCAGTAATCACCAGATTTACCAGACCCGATCAACCAC
Organism: Ptychodera flava; assembly: GCF_041260155.1. NCBI lineage: Eukaryota > Metazoa > Hemichordata > Enteropneusta > Ptychoderidae > Ptychodera > Ptychodera flava. The sequence continues at coordinate 23,376,280 of NC_091932.1, forward strand.
GAGTGTCTCCTTCGCCATCAAGCCTTAGCAACCCGCCGTCGACAAATACACGTCCCGGAGTCTCTCCAACAACGCTCGATGCACGGTCCACTCAAACTCGAGCATTTGACAAGAGTACGGGCGATAAATCTCAAGGTGATTCATTAATCAGGGAATGTAAAATCAAATGAGAGAGAGAGAGAGAGAGAGAGAGAGAGAGAGAGAGAGAGAGAGAGAGAGAGAGAGAGAGATTCACTGTTCTGGTGTACATCTCCTCTGTGACATTTGTCATTCACTGGTAAATGGAGATCTAACACGATAGTCTTCTGCATTCACTATATTGCGCACATTGCCCCCATTATACTCAAACTGTGTTTTGCATGCCATGATAGCAGGAGAAAAAAGAAAAGTTGGAAAAAACCATTGAAGTAGACTTTCTTATCAGCATGATGCGATGTTACAGTTTAAATCAAAATTAAGACTTAATATTCTATCCGATCTAGTATTGACTTTGCCTTATCTTCATACAGCAAGTATTATTGGTGGTTCAGTCGCTGTTGCCATGGTATTGCTTATTATTGCTGTCATTGCTGTCTTCGTTATCTGCAGAAAAAGGTCAGTACAAGTAATCAAATTTAGGAACAAGTTTTCATTTTGTGTTTGTTTGTTTGTTTGTTTGTTTGTTTGTTTGTTTGTTTGTTTGCTTGTTTGACGTTAAAGAATATAGGGCGTATACACGGCGTTTTGCAATAGGGCATTTTCTTGACCCCTGCACACGACCTTAGGGAGCCGTCATTATTTACGGCATGAGTGAGGGTGGGGGATGGCGGAGGAATTTCAGTTCTCAGTTTGCCAGAGACTGAAGACCAAAGAATATGCAGGAATGGAAAATGTGTGACCTTCTTGTGCCATTTCTCTAGCTGCCAGGTTCTAATGAAAAGACTGAATACGGTATGGTTAAATGTCAAATGGTTATTGAACTGAAGTAAATTAAAATATATGTTTCTATGATAATAAATGATGAATTCACAACAGTTCAGTTTTGTCCTAGATCCTGTAAAAAAATTGAGAAATTGATGTGTGCAGTGGTTCTGACTGGTGCAATCTGAGATGTGTTTTTGGTTTCTTTTACTAGTAAAACTGGTAGAATACCCTCAGGGGAAAGCAGAAGAAGGGTATTCTCCTCCCGCATCGAAAATTGTGAGAAATTGGTGTGTGGACTGGTGCAATGTGAGAGGTGTATTTCGCACAAAAAATTGAGTAGCCCCCTTCTTCCTTTCCACATTTTGAGCAAACACGCCCATTAAGGTTTCAATTTTTTGAGTAGCCCATGACGGCTCCCTTACATCCTGTGCAGAAGAAGAACCGCCACCACGGGTCTATTTCGAAACAAGTTATTTTATGTATTGACGTTGCTTATATATCCTGGTCTTTGAGTGGTAATAAGTATCCGAAATACATGATTTTCCTGCAAGAAAAATTGAATTTCACTTGAAAATATGCCAGCGCTGTTGGACTTAGGTTCATTGAACTGCGGAGATGTTAGACAGCGGTTCATTGAATTGCGGAGGTAGACTAATACAAAAATAAAGCAGGATATTAGGTCATGTGACAGCCATCACTATGGCCAGTGTAACAGCCATCACTATGTCCAGTTTGATTCGTTGATAAATTTTAAAATTCTAGTGAGAGTACGGTAATTATAATGAAAACGTCAGACCTCTAGCGCTAAAAACTATAAACATTCATCAGATATGTAGTGTTTTCATGGCAAGGACGAGACATCGCTAGAATGAATTTAAAGACTTGTTTTGCCGGCATTATGTGGATCTCGATAAGAAAGGGACGAGTACAGTTGTTGAGCGTGCGCATTGCAGGCAGTGACATATAATCCCCCATTGGGGTTACCTAAGTCTGACTTACAAACGGGACAAAGGTACAAGAACATCCCAGTCTCATGTTTGTCATTTATGCAACAAAAATCTTGTAGCCTGTTACTGCAGTACAAATTTTAACCAAAATGCCAATAATCGAACTTTAATACGACAATCTGAATGCCCCATTTGTCCTTTTGTTTCAATTGCTCACCACTTGTATGGCGTTTTCAGGTCGAAGGCTCCTGGGAGGAAAAATACGAACAATGAAATGACGAAGTTTAATAATCTAAGCTACGAAGACGTGTTGGAAATCAAAGAGTACCAAGTTACAAATGACAAGCAAGGGACAGATGTATTCCCTGGTAACAGTGGAAATGATGTCTATTACTCGAGTATTGATGATAAAAAAATTGCCAGAGATGGGGGCATTGTCGACAAGGCTTATTATAAGACAAGCAATGACACAGATGATAGGGCAGCTTTCAAAATCGGCTTCGTTGAGAATGTTGCATACGAGGAGAGCATGGCCCAAAACGAAAGAGATAATATGAAAGAAGGATTCGTTGATAACATTGCGAACGAGGCGAGCATTGACCCGGATAAAGGCAATACCGGAGGGGGTTTCGTTGATAACGTAATGTATGAAGCCACTATTGACCCGGATCAAAGAGCCGGCGGTGGCGCCAAAGACGGGTCATCTTTCGTTGACAATGTCGCATACAAGACTAGCACGGAACAAGAGGAAAGAGATAATGTTGAAGACGGATTCGTTGATAATGTCGCATACGAGACCAGCATGGACCGGAAGGAGAGAAATAGACCCTCAGAAGGTTTTGTTGATTGTGTAGCGTATCCACCCGCCACGGGTCGAGATGACGGGCATAGCTCTACAGACGGTTTCGTAGATAACATTGTGTATGAATCCAGCATTGGCAACGATGGAGAAGCTACCACCATGGAAGGTGTCTGTAATAATGTCGAGGGGCCTGCTAGTATGAACAAAGATCACGGCAATGGTTCAGAAAATGGAATCGTCGAAAATGTTGTGTATGAGTCAGCAGAAAACGACGAAAATAACTACGAGGAAATATGAATGATATATTTTTGCTGCTTGTTGACAGTAGTCAGTCTGTATCTATAAATCATTGTTTGTTTAGCGATATCTCCGAGAGACATTGATTTTAAATTGCTAGCGTTTTTTTCGCGTGGGAAGAGTTAATATTTTAGAAGATTTTAAACTTCTGCAAGAATAATATGGAGATTAATTCTGTATTAAGGAAGGCTGTCTCCTTTGAATGCGCTGGACGTATTAGGAGGCGAAAATGATTTACTACATACGTCCATGTTGTTTTTGATAATACAGTGATTTTCAATCCGGGTCAACCGTGGCTGCCGCCTTCAATCACTGGCTTTACCACAGGCTCGACAATCATTTCAATTTGGAGAATTACCAGTATCATAAAACCACTGTGTTTGTCTTTGGAGAAGATCGTATTGGACGAAAGTGCTTATGCGAACGTAATATGCGATTATTTAAAAATCATATATTTTTGAGTGTTTCCGTTCCGTACGTGGAATACATTTTTTTATTCCTTTCCCGAATCATACCGATGTGCCTCGTGATCATCTTATCAAACAGCATATACGCGTGTTATGTGCGATATCATTATGGATAACTGAATGTCTGTCCGACTAGAATTCGTGTGTCAACAATAACATTGTATAGGCACAATGCTTCTTGCTGGCAGGGCTGACACTCCGTCGTCAAATACACTATAACGAGAAGAATGAGAAGATTTCTTCTCATGACACGAAAATAGTTGAAATATTATCCACACTTTGAGCTATTATAATTGGCTTGAATTAATATACTCAAGATTGTAAAGGCAACATGGAAAGACAATCATATTAAAGTTATCTCGGTGATTGTTTTGCCATAAAATATCTCCACCGTCGGTTGTGGTCACAACAACTTCCTCAAACTATGATAATTTATGGATATCAGATATGAGGCACACACGGATAATTGTGTTATTACATGACCTGTGTGTTTTCCTAAACGAGCGAGCCCCAAGTTGGAGTGGTCGTGGGTTATGAGCTATTAGAGTATTTATTGTACAACTCTTTCGGAGTGACAATGGTATGTTCATATTACGAAATCTGCAAATGCCTACCCTTTCTGTACGGATACTTTAGAACCATACGATTATGCCTTCCCAAGACGACGTACGATAATAAGTTGTGCCTAAACTTAATTTTAGCTCTGACAAAAGAATCCTTTGATCGCAGATCCTTAAAGTGTCTTCCTGTCATGTTTTCCTCTCTGTGACATCGATAAGGTCAAAGTTTCAAGATAACAATTTATGAGTAATCAAGTATCAGATATGTCATTGCTCTAGCGAAAACCTTTAAACAATTAAATAACGTGATTTCCTGTCTGAGATACATGTATCTTTATCACAATTTTCACAAGTAATCCTGTTTGAGCAATCACGCATTCCATTGCCCTAGGGCAAAACACTAAGAATATATATTTAAAGGGAGCGAAACTATCGTTGGTTAATCTAAACACATGGTTTGACCTCACAGATACACTGTAAACGTAATTCGCCATGCAGGCGCCATCAACGATGTAACAGACAATTTTTTCAGTGGAAGGACTAATCGTGATTGTATGGAAATCAGCTCTATGCAATATTTTTACGAAAGTTGTTGCTGTGAACAGACTAAATGTGCCATTGAGAGTGAAATACCGTACGTGTACAATATTTCGCTAGCGAGTAACGAGTGATAATCATGAGGTCGAATAATTTATCACTCTCGAAAGGCAGGTAGCATAAACCTTTGTTATTTTGAACAAATGTACGCTATTCGGAGCACAGTCATTGCCAAAATGTTCTGTCAATATTACGAGACAAGACAACATAAGAAGATAGCCTGGCTGTTATATTAAGCAAAAGTGTTTGTTATTTTTTATTTTATTTTCTCCGAATTTTTTATAAAATTGTTGTTCCATGAGTCAGTCACAGTGACTTTAGTTGTTATTGTACTTTACGTGAGGGCAAAATTCTTTCTCTTAGTCTGAGTATTTTCAGTCAATCCACACTGTGAACACCTTTTATCACTTTATCTGTTTTAGCACTTTATCTCCAGGTGTCCATAAAAAGCTCAACTGGTGTACCTTCAGACTTTAATGGTATAATTTGAAATTTCAAGAAGTGACAAACGAAGTACCTAAAGATTTGTATAATATTTGCATGAATTTCCTTTTTCTTTACAGGGGGTAGGAGAGACGGGGAGAATCTTGATATCATATTAGTGACAAGTATTGCTATAAGTAGTAAAACTAGGAAGCAATGTTTTTTGCAATTTTAGTCTTAAACTGTGAGCCATGTTTACAATTAAAACTCTAAAACACAATCCAAGTTTCCACATCTTTATCCTTTTTTTCACCGCTATTGCCCATAAGAAAGTAATACCTATATTCAGTGAACAGCAGTTTTTTTTTCTATTTTTGCCTCAAGCTGTAAAATTTGAAAGCCGAAGTAGAGTCACTGATAGAAAATGTAACTTGAAGCTCTAATTATGGTACAGGTATTCACATGAAAAATGAATACATTGAAAGCATCACAAAGATATTTTGAAATAGTGCTACAGAAAACTTCGAAGTTTAAATGCGTAAAAAAGACACTTACAAAGTTTTTTCAGTTATCAATTCAGCATTATATCATATCAGCGTGTCGGTCACGCCAATTCGTCATTCTGATTGGACGATCGAGAGTTCACGCTTTCGTTGTTAGTACTGTTTTACCAGTGCTACAGTTGCCTTCTCAACTAGCATGAAAGATTAATGCGAGGTTACAGAAAACGTTTAGCAAGCAGGAAAAATGGTGATTAATAGAAATGATTAGGAATATGCATTGCAATAGATCTTTGAGCAGGTACTGTGCATTGCTAATATATCGTAACGGAGTGAGTTGAACAGTGCAAAACAACATATTCTTTTTTGACATCTCAAAGTTAAGTGGTTTTACTTACAAAGGGAGATGAAAAATGGTACCTTCATAGCATTTTGTTAATGGTTCGTCTTTCGGTGACATTATACAGTGTGTGTTAGAGTACTTTGCAGTGATTCAGATTCTACTACAATTGCCAGAGTTCATAAAAGAACACGAAAAGATAGAAGAAAAGTCTGCTTAAATTAAATGAAAAAAGGTTCGTTGCAACAAAACTATATGAGTTACAGACAAAATAAATATACGACCTTGAATGTTAAACATAAAAATATAAACAGAAACGTTTCCGCTATATGCTGAAAAAAACCTATGGGAATTCAGTTGGTATCAGAAGTGGCCTGACAGCACCATCTCTTCATCCATAAGGTGAACACCAGTATTATGATGGTAGTTGGTGTTGTTATTTACTTCTGAAAGGAGTTAACTACAATGAGTTCAAATTTCATCCATATGGTTGACCCCCTAATGATTCTCTGTTAAGATAGATCGTGACACCCGTGTGAGATAGGGTAACACAGGTTTAACTGAAATTCGTCTGTACATGTCCACAACATGTATTAATAATTCCTTGGTAGAAAACTTTACAGAATAACTTTTTTAGACTTTGTCACACTTTCTTTTCCATTTATATTTTCCTCGTTTAGCAATGATTGAATTTAGTCTTTATCTCCCCTGTGGAATGCAAGCTCTATATTTCCTTGCACAAATAGCTCTCATAGACACTTTGAGTTCAAAATGATGTAAGGTTTGTATATGTTAGCTTCTCGTCTTAAAGTCGGCACTCTCAACAGATTCTCTGACAATACCCCATGTAGATACAAACTCACTGCAAGGTAGCCATAACTTTTCGATAAGTAATTGTCGATCTTACACATAACTTTCTTCAACAAACATTGAAACGAGGGCAACTTGTGAGTACCTCTAACATTATCGAAATGAATCAAAATGTCAGCATGGTATAAAGACAATAGCAACAGATCAACCAATAAAGTCTCAATAAAGTCACATAATGTCTACAACGCTTTTTTCTTCACAGGTACTGCACTGCAATGACAGGTTTTCTAAAGTTATAGGATACCGTCTGTGAGACTCAGAATGGTCACTCATGATGCTGGTTCAGTCATCTGAGTCCAAGGCAATACATGAACGGGAACATTCAGGAATTTATTATACTACCTTTATTCCCGACACTCTTTTAACCCGTTGAGTTCCATATTTTTTCCCGAGCTAAAATTTCAGTCCAACATTTTGTAAATTTTTGTATATTTTTCTGTAATTTTTGTAATAGGTTTGGACTGAATTGACATGATATCATATCGGCTTCAGTTTTTATCATAATTTCTGAGAAAATGTGAAAGAAATGGTTTGAGTTTCATTTTACAAAGGCGACAAAAAGTGAAGGAGGTGCTCAAACGGTTAAGTACCAGATCTATGTAGTGATGAGAGTACCAGAACCAACCAAAGTTGACACGTGGAGAATCAGCAGATTTACACGTGCGTTTTACAGTGTTCATACAGGATTGCCCTCTGATGATGTACAGCTGCTGCTCGTAACCGTGGCTACAATTTTGATCATAAACTTGAATATTTTTTCTGTATATTTTTCTGTATATTTTTCTGTATTTTTCTGTATATTTCCGGGCCGTTTCAATTTAATTCATTGTTTGTCGTCGAATGTTATAAACCTACAAGGGCATAATACACACACATGTACACATACACACACACCGCAATCATGTGTATTTTCCCTTTGCCAGTTGACATCAGTAATCGCTTTCGCTGTCTTTTCGATGTGTTTGGAGGGATTGAGTCGGTATCGTTTCTCTCTTGTATGACTCTTCTCTCCATTGTAAAATATCGTGTAGGTGTATTTAAGATGGCGCCACTAGTGATATAGTCCGAAGAGAAAGGAAATGCGATAATTTGTCGAGAAAAGTTGAAATTTTGGAAAATGAATTAATACCGCTGTCAAAATTATAGAAATACGACAGCAATTATAAAGTGTTACCTATAGCTTCGCAGATCCATATTATCCGGCACTTTTTCTCATAAAGCGCCAGCTGCTACAACGATATCTATTTCTTTCATGTTTTTATGACATTAGGCCCTAAAACATTTATTCACGCCATAATAAATAATCTTTTCATTTTTTTGTTGTGGCTGCAAGTAGATTTTTTTCGATGACCTACACAGAGGAATGTTTTAGTTATTGATTCAGCCTTATTTCTCAGACGTTTTTTTCCATACAGGTCGATGTCAAGTGAGCGAATGAGTGAGAGTATGAGTAATTTACTCTTACGTTGAGGGCATCAATGTTATGTATAGTTAACCTCTGACATAGGTATGTACAGCGTGCGGCACTCTAACATATGTGCAAAAATCTCAGTTATATAGGCCTCAGTTAGTCTGATCGCTTTCCGCTCCAGCACACTTGATGAATGGAACGTACACACATTGTCATGCAGATACCGGGCATTCCATCCATTGCCGTGTTTGTGCCGTGCCATCAAACATGTTGGTTGGAACAAGAAGTATCCACGCAAGCATACAAGATATACGATGTCTCTTTGAAAACAATGGAGCGAGATTTCGTATGATTCGTAGCTTATCCACACCACTGCAAATATTTCCAACTGTCTTGGTACATCTTTATCATGGATTTGGAAAAGTTGGCGGCGATGCCGCACTGTTGGGAAAAGTTTGGTTTCGATTTTTAAGAAAGCAAGCTCACAAATCTTTATTTATTCTACTTTTCTAGTTTCTTAGTTTTCTCTGGTATCTTTTTAATTGCAGGGTCAAAACTTTTTAAAAAGAAAGTATCACTAAGATCACTAGTATTAACGATGTGGAATCACGCCCTTTCCAAACCTATGGACAGAAGCAAAGAAAAAAATTAAAAATTAAGCATAGCACCATGTACATCTCGTGAGAAACCCTGCAAGGCTAGTTTCATGAGTTTAGTAAATCTGATGTGCACAGTTGTTGAAAGGACATTTTCCGTTGCTCCTTACCATTACAGACGGCAATGTCAAAAAAACCACCTATGAGCACAGGGGAGCCAGGAAAAACAAACAAATAAACAAATATATAACCAAAAAATATACAAACATACAAACAGGCATACAAATATATAAATAAATAACAAACAAAAATACAGACCAACATAAACAAACAAACAATATCATGAATCAATAACAAACATACAAACAGATAAACATCTATTATATATATATATTATAGATGTTTATCTGTTTGTATGTTTGTATATTTTTTGTTTATTTTTTTTTGGTTAGTTTTTCCTGGCTCCCCTGTGCTTTGAGCTGCCAAAGACTAAAATTTAATCAGTACTCAAGGAGGTATGGGACAATGCATGTTGAGAGGCTTTGTGCCGCAGACTGTTAAAAACTAGCTAGTTAGGAAACATCATCTCAACGCTACCGATACTGTGGTGGCCCGTGGGAAATTACAACAGGTCGTGTGCCTGGTATAGGATACATTTTATGTGATTATGTTGTTACGTGCAGAGAAAACGAACAAAAGGGTGAACTCAGCAGTTAACGTTTAAACAAAATTATTACGAAAATAAAACTAATTGCTAAGTCAGGGATAGAGTACAAGCTTTTAAAAGTGTACAGACTACTTATCTCAGCTGGGACGGCAAAGCTCCAGTCTCAGAGTTGTAACAGTCAGTCGGATGAATGAACAGTCCTTTGGCTTGCAGGCTTGAAGCTGCACAAAGTCCACAGTATAAATCCAGCGTTGACAGTGAAGGTCTTGAAAAGTCTTGAGAATGACTACTGCTGGAGTTTAGTAACACACAAGAGACACGATCCCAAAAGTCTGACTGGAAGCTGAGCACGTCCCTTTTATAAAGGCATATAAGAACAATCTAGAACTTTTATTGACATACTAATTACTGTTCTAAAATTATCTCTCTTACACAACTAATCAACTTTCCAGAACATTCCAAACATGACTAATTGAATTCAAGGTTGTGAGGTCATTAAGGGCAGTGACCTTGAGAATGTTCTAGACTAATTGAACTCTGGTCATGATGAGTGTGGGGTAAATGACCTACATAACACACCCCCTCTTCAAAAAAAGAAAATTTTTCAAAGAAAAATCTTTCTTTTACAAATGTAATCTTGAAAAAGATTTAAGTACTCAAATTTTGTTTTACTCTAAAGTAAAATTTCTGAAAGTGAACAACAATAAAATTTCTTGAAAGTGAACAACAATAAACTCTAAATACGAGAGAGACAGTCTGCAATTAAATTGTCTCTGCCTTTGATATGTCTAATGTCAAGATTAAACTCCTGTAACATTAAACTCCATCTTAGCAATCTCTGATTTTTGCCTTTAAATTTCTGCAGAAAAACAAGAGGGTTGTGATCAATATAAACCACTATTGGCTGATTTGAAGAAGTAACATAAACTTCAAATGCTGTAAAGCTAATATCAAAGATAAACACTCTTTTTCAATTGTAGAGTAGTTTCTCTGGGATTTGTTAAATTTGCGTGAAAATAGCAAACAGGATGATCTACACCATGACTATCCTCTTGCAATAAAACAGCACCAGCAGCCGTATCACTAGCATCCACAGCTAATTTGAATGGCAAAGTGAAATCTGGTGCAGACAACACTGGAGCACTTTGCAGTATGGCTTTAAGTGTATCAAATGCCTGTTGGCATTGCTCTGACCAAACAAACTTTACTTTCTTTTTAAGTAAGTTAGTCAAAGGCTCAGTAATTGTGGAGAAATTTGGACAGAATTTTCTGTAGTAACCAGCCATACCGAGAAAGCGCATCAGTTGTCGTTTGCAGTTTGGTATGGGAAAACTTGAAATGGCACTGATTTTAGCATCAACAGGTTTTACCTCACCCTGTCCTACAGTATGTCCGAGGTAAGTTACCCTCGCCCAACCAAACTCAGATTTGGCAAGGTTGACAGTCAACATTGCTTTACTCAGTCTCTCAAAGAACTTCCGCATGAGCTTGATGTGTTCCTCCCAGGTGTCACTATACAGGACGACGTCGTCAACGTAAGCTGCACATCCGTCTAGCCCGGATATGACGTCGTTGATCATCCGTTGGAACGTTGCCGGAGAGTTCTTCATTCCGAATGGCATCACCTTGTACTGGAACAATCCGTCTGGTGTAACAAAGGCGGATATTTCATGAGCACGATCCGTCAGAGGGACTTGCCAAAATCCCTTCAGTAGGTCAAATTTTGTCACATACTTGGCTTTTCCCACTCGGTCGATGCAGTCATCAATCCTCGGAATTGGGAAAGTGTCTGTCTTTGTTAAAGTGTTGACCTTCCTAAAGTCCGTGCACATACGATAACTGTGATCTGATTTGGGAACAAGTATGCACGGCGAACTCCAGTTACTTTTACTGGGTTCAATAAAGTCATTGTCCAGCAGGTATTTGACTTCTTCCTGGAGATATGTCGCTTTTGTTGGATTCAGTCTGTATGGATGTTGTTTTACAGGCTTACTGTCCCCAACATCAACGTCGTGATAGATGACGTTTGTCCTCGTTGGAACATCTTGAAATAGGTGTTTATATTCGTGGAGCAGTTCTTTCACCTGTTGTTGTTGTTCTGGCTGGAGGTGTGCCAACTTTGTAGACTCCAGCTTCTCCAGGATTTCTGAGTTCTGAAGCTTGACCGAGCCCAGCTTTGAGTTTAGAGTATTTTCACTCAAGTCAGTTTCAGTATCACTATCTCATAATGGCCAGAACTGACGGTACTGACAGGCTGAGTTATAGTAGGATTATCCCTATCCAAATATGGCTTAAGCATATTTATGTGACACAGCTGTTTTTGTTTTCGCCTGTCAGGTGTTTTTATGATGTAATTTAAATCACTCAATTTCTTATCAATTAGGTATGGCCCAAAGTAACGAGCATGGAGTGGTTTGCCAGGAACCGGAAGTAGAACAAGAACTTTTTGACCTGGTTCAAACTTCCGTTTTGAGGTGTTTTTATCATATTTGATTTTCATTGACTGCTGAGATGACTCAAGATTTTCTCTGGCTAATTCACATGCTTTAGAGAGTTTTGTACGAAAATCTGACACATATTGCAAAATATTCAGACAATCATCATCGTCTGATAGGAATTTCTCTTTAACGAGCTTAAGTGGGCCACGGACTGTATGTCCAAATACAAGCTCAAATGGGCTAAAACCAAGAGACTCTGAATTGACTCTCTAACAGCAAAGAGCAGAAAATGAATTCCTTCATCCCACTGCTTCTCTGTGTCAAAACAGTAGGTCCTAATCATGTTTTTCAAGGTTTGATGAAATCGCTCAAGAGCACCCTGACTTTCTGGATGATAGGCGGATGACCTATACTGTTTAATGCCTAGCTGATCCATTACTTGTTGAAAAATACCAGACATAAAGTTGGAGCCTTGATCGGACTGGACACATTTAGGGAGGCCAAATAAAGTGAAAAATTTGACTAAAGCTCTCACTATAGTCTTTGTCTTTATATTTCTCAGTGGTATGGCTTCTGGGAACCGAGTTGATGTACACATAATTGTCAACATGTACTCATTTCCTGATCTTGTTTTTGGTAGGGGCCCAACACAGTCTATTAGTATCCTACTAAATGGTTCTTGAAATGCAGGAATTGGCTGTAAAGGGGCCTTTGGAATGGTCTGATTTGGCTTTCCTACCATTTGACATGTGCGACAAGTTTTACAGAAATGTGCTACATCCTGCCTGAGATTAGGCCAATAAAAGTGACTGAGAATTTTATGATAAGTTTTCCTGACTCCTAAATGACCAGCCCAGGGCGTTTCATGGGCCAGGCGCAATATTTCAGCACAGTAGGGCTTTGGAACCACAATTTGATGTTTTATAGCCCAATCGTCATCAACCAAAACATCTGGAGGTCTCCATTTACGCATGAGAATACCAGATTTTGTATAATAGGAAACAGAGCTATCTGAAGTTTTATCTTCATCATCTACCCTGTCAAACAAACACAAAATATCTGGGTCTTTGTGTTGTTCTGCAATGAGATTTGATCTAGAAAATGTCTGACTTTGGTCAGCAGAAGTTTTACTGGAAGTTTCAAATCCACGAGGGATAACGGAATGATCCGTGTCAAACACCTGACTGAGAAAGGTGTCATTTAAGTCAACATCTGTGACATTATTTTTGAGAGTATTTTGATTCTCGGAAGTTTTCTTTGACATGGCCGAGTAATGGCACATGAAGGAAATAAATCGGGTATCTCTTGTTCAATTGGCTGTGGATCCTGATCTAAACTAGGATTATCAGTCACAAGTGGATTAGTAATGACCTTGTCCCCAGCAAGGTCGTTTCCAAGAAGAAGGTGAATCCCTTCAAAAGGCAAAAAAGGCCTAATACCTAAAGCCACAGGTCCAGAAACAAAGTCCGAAGACAAATAGACATTATGGAGAGGAACAGGAATGTAGTCATTACAATCTACCCCTTAATAAGAACTTTAGAACCTGAAAATGACTTTTCAGAAAACGGCAGGGTATCTGCCAACAAAAGAGACTGGGAAGCCCGGTATCTCTTAAAATTTTGACAGGGGTAGCGGAAGACAAATCACTAGAAAGTGATATAAAACCATCATGAATAAATGGTTCGAAAATACCCATAATGCTATCTTGAGAAGAATTGACCATGACCTCATTAATTGGGGATAAGAGGGGTTTAACCTCAGAAAATGTGTTGCACACATTATTAGACTCTAATTGAGATGATGAAGAAATAAAGCCGGTGGGCTTAGATCCACTTTGACCACTTTGACCTTCACGTTTTCTTTTCAATTTAAAACAATCTGACATTAAATGACCGTCTTTCTTACAATAATTACAAGAAAGTGTACCGAACTGTTTGTCAGAAGGAGATTGAGACTTGGGATCTGATGATGTGGAGTGTTACTTAAATTTTGTGAACTGTTGTCATTTGATTTCCTACTTTCCTTGAGAAATTCTTGGATGAAAAGGAGGAGTTAAATTTACCTGCATTGTTTCTGTATGAAAAGGACTGGGATGGTTTGCTGAGAAATGAAGATTTGTGGGTCAATGAATAATCATCGGCCAAACGTGCAGCAACCTCTAATGTATCTGCCTTTTGTTCATTGATAAACGTCTTGATGTCACTCCGGATGCACCTTTTAAATTCCTCAATCAAAACGAGCTGTCGTAATTTGTCATAATTCTGACTGACCTTTTCAGAAGAACACCAACGATCAAACAGTTGTTCTTTTGTTCGAGCAAATTCAACATAAGTTTGATCCTTCACCTTCTCACAATCCCTAAATTTCTGACGGTAGCTTCAGGCACCAACTCATAGCCCTTGAGAATTAATTCCTTCACAGAATCATAATCTGAAGCCTGCTCTACTGACAATTGAATGTAAATTTCTCTGGCTTTACCCACCAAAGCACTCTGCAAAAGCATAGACCAGGACTCCTTAGGCCAATTCAGACTCTGAGCAATTTTCTCAAAATGAAGGAAATATTTATCAACATCCTTTTCTTGGAAAGGGGGAACTAACCTGAAATGCTTAGTGATGTCAAACTTGTCTGAAGGGAAGAATTTTCCTGACTTTCTTTTTCTTTCTGTCTTTCTTCATTTCTAACTGCATTCGTATTTTTTCTTTTTCTAATGCCTGTCTCTCTTTTCCATTTGTAATTCTTTTTCTTTCTGTCTTTCTTCCATTTGTAATTCTAGTTTCTTAATCTCCAAATTTGTCTGCAATTCTAATTCTAATTTTCTGAGTTCAGAGGAAGACTCAGGCTCATAATCTTTTAAGGCAGACTCCTCAAAATGGCCAGAATTAACTAAATGTTTTGCAATCTTGAACTGTATTTCTCGCTTGCGCATAGATCTTTTGACATCTACTTTAAGGAAATTTGCCAGTGCTATGAGGTTGTCTTTTCTGAGGGAATTAAATGTGTCCTGATCAAGGTCATCCATAAATTCGTCTGGCTTGAATTCCGCCATGATTGAATTTCGCTGAGTTCACAGTATACAGTAGTTTTGAAAAGGCTGTCAAAATGTTGTCAAACGGCTCAAAATATTCGTATCCCGGACAAGCCCCCAATTTTGTTACGTGCAGAGAAAACGAACAAAAGGGTGAACTCAGCAGTTAACGTTTAAACAAAATTTATTACGAAAATAAAACTAATTGCTAAGTCAGGGATAGAGTACAAGCTTTAAAAGTGTACAGACTACTTATCTCAGCTGGGACGGCAAAGCTCCAGTCTCAGAGTTGTAACAGTCAGTCGGATGAATGAACAGTCCTTTGGCTTGCAGGCTTGAAGCTGCACAAAGTCCACAGTATAAATCCAGCGTTGACAGTGAAGGTCTTGAAAAGTCTTGAGAATGACTACTGCTGGAGTTTAGTAACACACAAGAGACACGATCCCCAAAAGTCTGACTGGAAGCTGAGCACGTCCCTTTTATAAAGGCATATAAGAACAATCTAGAACTTTTATTGACATACTAATTACTGTTCTAAAATTATCTCTCTTACACAACTAATCAACTTTCCAGAACATTCCAAACATGACTAATTGAATTCAAGGTTGTGAGGTCATTAAGGGCAGTGACCTTGAGAATGTTCTAGACTAATTGAACTCTGGTCATGATGAGTGTGGGGTAAATGACCTACATAACAATGTGCTGTTATCAAAACCACACTGCAAGCCTCCTCCTTCCGCATTGGTTGGCAGTCGACGCGTTCGCAGCGTATGTTTTACTGGGACACCCGCGATAACTTGT
The DNA here is from genome assembly GCF_041260155.1 of Ptychodera flava. Classification (NCBI taxonomy): domain Eukaryota; kingdom Metazoa; phylum Hemichordata; class Enteropneusta; family Ptychoderidae; genus Ptychodera; species Ptychodera flava. The sequence continues at coordinate 23,391,927 of NC_091932.1, forward strand.
CGAACGAGTTATCTCAACGTGTAACTTAGACTTGGTTCAAGTCTGTGATTTTTGAATGTTTGAGCAGGGTGAACGCGATGTTTTGTGTTCTGTTTTTTGAGCAAGGTGAACGCGATGTTTTTGTGTTCTGTTTTCATATGAAATGCATGAGTGGGGTAAAACTACACAGTTGAGTTTCTCCCGGAACCACATGAATCCGGCAGAAACTAACTCACTACTGTGCAGATTCAAAGGAAACGCGGGTAGCTACATAACTCCAAAAGATTTGTATGAAATTACAAGTAACTACACCACACAGGCGTAGGTAAACTGGGTAGACTTTAGTGCAGAGTTATGCTATGTTCCGACATTGTGATACGTAGTCTAAGCATCAGAACTTCGGAACGTAGCATAACTCTACTCTAAAGACTACCCTGTCGATCTACACCTGTGCTGCACCAGGCGTGTCTCCTGTCTGCGTTGCCCTCGATGTTGCTCGTCGGGTTGCTTCGTGTAACTGGCCTCTTCGTAGTATTCTTTTTAACACAAATAATTTACAAAATGAGGGCGTGTATAATACCAACATCAATAACTGTCAATCAACACGTGCACACAATAACAAACATATTCAGCCTAAGTGCAAAATCCGATATCCGTGTCAGCTGTTTTTACTTTGAAACAGAGCGAACGCAACGCGGGAAGATAGAGCTAATTTTCGACAGGAAGGGATCTTCAGGAAAATGGAGAAACACAAAAAGTTCATAAGCAGGAGATGTTATCTATGTCTTCTCTGCATGGGATCAACGGCAGCATTCGGACTACTGGTATTGATATACAGTGTGAGTATCTGGTCACTTTAGCGGTGGAAAATTTGCAAAAGGATTATATATTATTGCCTGAATACATGGGTTTAGGTGCCCGAGAACAGGTGACAATTCGACCGACGCCAGGAGGGCAAATTGTCTCCTGCTGCGAGGGCACATAAACCCAAGTATTCAGGCAATAATATTTTTATTACATGCCTCTTCACAATGCTATATAATATTTAGTTACATGCAGGGCATTTTCAAACAATTTTACCATTATCGACCAGCATGAAACAGATTTTAACGAAAGTCCAAATAGCAGTGCGCGCATGGATATTTTACATCTAGCGTTAAGCGTCTACTTTGACGTCGAAAACATCGAAAGGCTTCACTGGCCCGGGTAACCATGGAAACCGGTCAGTACATCGTTCACCAGTCCGCTAACACCCCGGCTGTTCCTATTTAAATCAATGCACTGATTTGCAGTCACCTCGAGGCATGTAATAAAGATTACAGCGTCCTTTTGCAGTAGAGTGATGAATGCGTGTACGTAGCGTCCAACCAATTTATTAAAAATTGAAAATTGAAATCACCTTCAAAATGCTATTTTCATTTTAATGAAATAGCAACCATTTTTCATATTCGTTTTTTCAGACAAAATATTTATTTTACCGATTTTTGGCACGGTTTTCGTAGCCAATCATTTCTCAAAAATATCAAAATGCATTTCAGCACAAAAAGCGTTATTTAAATGATTGAAATAGAATTTTATTTTTCATATTCATCTTAATTGAAAATACCAATTGACAGACCGATTTTAATAAAGTTTCTATTATTTGGTTATTAATGAAACATAACTCTGTTTCGCTTGTTCATATTTTGAATCTAAAATGCAATTATCAGTGAAAACAAAATGAAATTTAATCTATTAATTCTATTTTATTTCTTAAATTTCAAAATCACGTGTTCTGGATTATTTATAAGGAAAGTTGTTTGTTTTCATATTATAATTTGTATCCTAAAATGATGTTTTCATTTTCAACAAAACAAACAAAATCATTACCAGTATCAAAATATTACCTAATCTTAAAATAAAAAATAGTACTATTTTCAAGATTCGTAAAATTTATTACGGGACATTGTACGTATTTGATGAAGAACAAAATGAAGAGAAAGGAAACTCTTTGAAATAAAATCATGTCTTACCGATTTAAGAGGAATTTGCAATTTTACTTTGCGAAAATTAGAAATTGAAAATTGAAAATTGTAAGTTTCAACCTTTTTCATTTTTTTGGAAATGGTCGAAAGACGACTCATTTGAATTGCTGTTCCCGGCCCTCTACCGGCCAGTGGGTGAGCAGCATCAATGCATACGAGACTTCCGGTTTCCGCAACGCATACTTGTTCCCGCGCTTACTGCATGTGCTGCGGAAGACTGGCCACCGAAGACGATATAAAGGAAATTGAGGGCAACTCCACACATTAGCCCTACGAGTATGGCGAGAGTGTCCGGCTTTGGCTACGCTGTGGGACTACTCCACACATCGGCTCTACCAAGATTGTTTAGTATTATGATGTGGTGAATAAAAGGATCATTGCATTTATTTTGTGTAGAATACATGGCGAGACACCGGTGAATCGATAGTGCTTTGACCTAGTCATGCGATCTGGGTCCCTGGTAGACCGGTTTGTTGATTGAGTGATTCGTCTTAACGGTGTTTCGAACCAAAATGGGGTTCCTTCATCTGTCGCTCTCTTGTTTTGTATCCCCTCCGCTTGGTTGTGTGATGAAGTCATCTTCGTCCTCGAGGAGGAGAAGCCAGATTCGTTATTGAGAGAGTTCAGAGAGTTAGCCACTCAGAGGTGTTTCTCGTTTCTGTACACTCGTCTATGGGTCGAATAGTCACAGAGCTGAATAGCCCACCAAGAGACTGTGCTTAATCCTGACAGATTATGATCAGGAAACAAGTCTTTCAAAGTACATGCTATCTCGCGGTGTGTTTTACCTTCAAAAACAACTATTTGCCGCATAACTATACAGAGACTAAGGAAGGCAACTCCATTTTAAATTTACGGCAGTTCTTGCGTTGACGGAAGCCGGAAATCTCGCACGCATCGCTGCTCGCCCACTGGCCGGTAGAGGGCCAGGAACAGCAAAGAAATTGAAATAACATGTCGTTTTTCGACCATTTTCAAAAAAATGAAAATGGTTGAAACTTACCATTTTCAATTTTCAATTATCGCAAGTAACAAAATGAGCAACGAATTCATTTTAAATTAGTTGTACATGATTTAGTATTAACGAGTTTCGATTCTCATCATTTTTGTTCTCCTTAACATGTCAAAATCATCCTATATTTCACAAAAATCGGAAGAAATACCATTTTTGTTATGTAAAGATAGAATAAAGTTGAAGACTTGAAATTATTTTTATGCTTTGTTGAGAATGGCAACATCATTTTAATAAAATTTAATGAATTAAAATCAAAATATGAAACAAGGAACATTCAATAAAAGTAAACCCGAACTTGTGTCTTCAAATCTTATGAATGAAACAGAATTAATTGATTAAAGCTTAATTTGTGTTTACTGAAAATTGCTTTTCGGATTCAAAATATAAAGAAGGCGAAACAGAATTATGCTTCGTTAATAATGAAATAGCAGAAGCTTTATTTAAAACGGGCCGTCAATCGTTTTTTTTTCAACGAAGATAAAAATGAAAATTAATTTTCGATTTGAAACATTTCAAATGTTGCTTTCTATGCCAAAAGGCTGTTTAATATTTTTGGGAATTGATTGGCCGCGAAAACCGTACCAAAAAATCGGTAAAATAAAAATTTTGTCTGCAAAAACGAATATTAAAAATTGGTTGTTATTTCATTCAAATGAAAATTGCATTTTGAAGGTGATTTCAATTTTCAATTTTTAATAAATTGGTTGGACGCTACGTACACGCATTGTGATGATATCAAATCAAAGACCCACCGTTCCAAACCATTTAAAAACCGACATAGAAATTTATAATTAGCATGGTAATAATATAAGTAACTCAGGCAGGTACACTAAATGGTCGATTGTTAGCAACGTTTTTTCCTAATTAAACAAAAAATTACCGAAATCGCCAAGTTAAGGTGGGTCTATCCCTTAAATTGGAAATGGTAAAGTTGAATCCGTGTAATGTGGTCTTTGAGTTGATGAAAAGTTTGAAACGGTATCATACTCCGGAATGTGTTAGATTTTAACAAAAATGTAGGCCAGTTCGCATGCAGTCTTTTTTTTATTATTCCGAGTATCGAGCGTAAGTAGTTAACGTTAATTCTATCCGGAGGAGTGCCCATGCGTCAGTCTTCTGCCGAGTTGCCGACAGGAAGGATGTCGTGGCTACCGAAGGCAGTCGTCGGCAGCGAAGACAGGGTCCACAAATAAAGCGAAATATCAAGCATATGGCCAGCAATAAGAGAAGGGTTAAAATTGTCAGAGTTACAGTCCAGCTTAAAACACAAGTTTCCGATGCTCTGTGAAGTCCGGCATCAAAAACGGTATTCGCTTGGAACGCTATGGTGTACAGTAAGCAATGAAGACTTCGTATCTATACGTCACCACAAGTTTCTATCTTTTTTGAAAATGGTTGCGATGTCTTTTTGTTTTCGCAAAGTCGGCCGAACAACATTCCTCTAAGTAGATTTTAGAAATATGCGACAAGTGCGAACTATTATAGCGAGAACATCCCGCCGGTCTCTCCTCAGCCTGATTAGGAGAATTATGTGTTGTAAATTATCTGCGGGTAACTCACACACGAACAATTTTGCTAAATTGACTACTGGAATGATGCCATGATTTACAATGTAAACACAATGTTGACCTTACCTTTATTTTTCGATCTGCACCGGAGCTAGTCAAAGAGCAGACATACATGCAGTTTGTCTCAACCTATATTTATTGGCGGACTGCTCATGTGATGAGTCAAAGTAAATATCGATTGAAAGGTATGCTATAACTCAAAGCACAAATTCAGATCAGTATAGTTTCCAAATAATTGCGACTTCAATGTCATTGGACTTACTTTTACACTTAGGCAAGACATTTAAAGAAACATGATTAGAAAAATAATGGCATAAATTCCAAAGAACTGTTACCATTGACAATTATCTTCCTCGGGGAATCGCCATGCGAGAGGATATCGGGATACAGAAACAGCGTAGAGACTCCAAGTCTTCAAAGATAACACCGTTTATTTCTTATAATTGGATGCTACATATTGCCAGATAGTTCCTTCTTTCAAGATGTTTTCCCTTCGTCTAAGCTGGTGTTCGTAAAGACACCTTGTATATACAATTCAATTGCGTACAATTCTTATTTACATACAAATGTAATTAAACGTCTCTCCCTGACGTATTTGATGCCAAGGTACCTACATGTATCAATGGCCAAGATCATAAACACCACAACAGTACACTGCAATTTTTTCTGGTTTGCCGGCCAGCTAAATTCAAGCCAAAAATAACCGGCTTGTTTGTCAGTAAACGGATTGTTTCGAGTTGTGAATTTTGGCTTATATTTGGCTTTCTGGCATGCCAAGTCTGGTTTCTGTGCATGCCAGTTTGGGTTTTGATACGGCGTATATACATGCCAAGTAGAGATCACTTCAGCTTGCCAGTAAGCCAGTTAGCACTGAACAATGGTTTACAGGCAATCCACTCTTATATGAACTAGGCTTGCTAGCAAGCCATGTTTAAGATACTGTGGCTTGCCCATATACCAGGTAATGCTGAACAGTGGCTTATTTATAAACCAATACCACACTTCTCTGGCTCAACAGTAAGCCAATTCTGGTTCCATCTGGTTTGAAGATAAGCCAATATTACTGCAATGTGGCTTACCAACAAACCGATTTCTGACTAATTATGGTTTACATGCAAGCCACTATAAGGATTCCTCTGGTTTACCAACAAGCCATTACAAGCTGGCTTGCAGACATGCCACTCTAGGGCTTTCGTATGGCTTGCTGACAAACCACTTCAATATTAGCCATATTGCCGGGGGGGGGGGGAGGGATAATTATTTCTGACCATCCTTCAAATTCAAATTGGATTTCTTCAAATTTTGCAGACACAGGGGAGGATTATCATACCATGGAATGGCCTATTGGGTCCTCTATGTGATGGAGCTACACAAAACAGGACTGTAAAATATCTGAAACACAAACAACACCTGAAATAGTTAGAAATCCTGCATGCAAGCTACATTATAAAACAACAACAACAATCATCAAAATTAATTTCAGATAAACATTTATTGCAATTTACAAGAAATGAAACAGTAATTGTTGCAACATAATTAAATCTAATACTTAAAAGGGTATACTCCCTGAAAATGACATTCTTATGATGCTACTTGTAAGACCATACTGATAACATAATTTAATGTTATAAAGTTTACCTCATGCATCTGATGCAAAATTGCTAGCTGTTTCACAGGGAAATCCCCTGCGCATTACAGACCACTCAAAAATTGTCAGCACATTTAGTTCACATCCCAGCTTTGTCAAGCCAGAAGTACTCTACAAATTGACAAGTTCCTTTCAGACATCTGATGTAATTAAACTTTGAAACCCTAGATAACTAAGCAAACCCGGCATAACATTGTCTCTTTCCATGCTGCAGAAGATTACACCTTCAAGAAACAACACAAACTGCTTCTCCTTCATAGACGAGCATACCTAAACAGGGCTGCTGCTTTGCATCTCTTCCTCAGAGTTTTCCAGTATCCTGGAATATAAAAGATGTAAACATTTAAAATTTGACGCACAAGGTTAGATCATGGTAAAACACTCAGTGCCAAGCTACTAGTACAATGAGGGCAAGGCCTATCTACTGGTATGTTTAGGGAATTTGTGCAAGTATATTGGAATGTTCATTGGCAGCATTCTAAATTACAGTCATGTTCTTAAACACATATTTGACTGATTCGGTACACTATTATCAAGTCTTTCTTGGTGCACCAATAATCTGACATGACTACTCAGGGTAAAGTCTCTTAGCATGAAAAAGATAGCTCTTACAAGTTATTGTCAATGTCATAGGCCTTGCTGCATCACTGCACTGGCAAAAAATGTGTAAAACTATGGTTTGAATGTCATGATAATGAATTTCAAATACAGAATATCAAAATGAATATATTACAAGGCAAGATATATTAGAGTCACAGTGCAATGTGATTTTGAGACTTGCAAAGAAGTTGGAAAGCCTTTGAGAAAGCATTTTATCACTCTGGCTATGCAACAGCAATCATTGATGATATACTTCACATGTATATAGTTTGAAATAAGTAAATGAGGCTCCATTAACTGTAACCTTTGGCTACTTCTTCAGTATTTCACTACTGTTTATCATCTACAGTTTCTTGGCCTACTTTCTTCAGCATACTAAAATGCCAAGTATTATGTTTGTAAACACAGCCTGTATTTTTATCATTTTTATAATTGACAAATGAATTCTTGTCCACCCCTAAATGAAATTTCAACAATAACAATGCTACATGTACATACTGTACTGAGTAGCTAAACATTGAGGATTTCATCATGCTTCAATGACTTGAATGGGAAACTGCAGTTGATAAGCAGAACAAAAATGCTGGCAGAAAGCCCCAAAGTTGTAGCTAATTGAGATCAGAACAACAGAACTAAGCCATAATCTACCAAGTAAACATATGATTCATGTGAATGAGGGTATGGTTGATGGTCATATTGGCCTTTTATCTTGAAATAAATTGACAAATGCAGATTTGACATGGCCATGTCCTTGTACAACATCCTAGCACAGCTTTGACGAGCATTCTGTGTACCACCCATGTACCTGACAACACTGTAGCAGGGGTAATTTTATACACATCCCTGATATATGAATGTGTGCTGTAGGTATGTGACATGCTAGCACTATATGCATGTACCAGAAGTGCTGATCACCTCCCTGTACCAGGACCTGTGTTCAACATTTGAGGCACAGTGATGAACACATCCACATACCAGCTGTGAAATTTTCAGCCCCTTTTTACCCTTGTCACATAAAAGCTTACCTCCCTGTACCAGCCTTATTGTAAACACACAGTGCAATTGTGCCTATGCAGATATTCATTTACAAGTTATGTTGCAATTTGCCTATTACAGAACTGTACACATTGCTTTCACAAGGTTGATTTGCAAGAAAATTTTCAAGCTCATTTTTTCAAACCCATGTTACATGTACTATTTGCAAAACTATTGTACAGGACTGTTGACACACTAGGTACATGGATGTGAAATGCAGCTGTGCTACTTATTTTTCTGACTATACTATACTGAGGATATTATTTTAATAGCTGGTAGTCTCTGTAGCTTCTCAGAGCTGGTACAGGTATGTGCACATCCCTGAACCTGCAGCTCTCAGAATGTAAAAGGGCTGTGAGAGATTTCCAGTGTAGGGTTACACGGACATCGTTCTACTGAATCTGACAGAAATTATAAATCCAGCATGATGAAATTCCATCAGCTGTAGCCATTGGCAATTTCCAAGTAGTTTTGTTGTGTGTATATACTGCAGTTTCTTGTTCTACTTCTTAAGGCATAATGAATGTCTAACATACATTATCAACCCAGTTCATATGTGTACAGCATGGTTATTGTTAAAAATCTAATTTCAATCTGGAATAGAATTCATTTGTCACAATAACAATGGTTGTTAAGCATGTACACAGTACATTGTCAAGCAGAACACTGGTATTCAAGAGACTGTTATATAGCTATCAAAACTGCAGTTTGTACACACAACAATGAAGATTGAAAATTGCTAAAACTTACAGCAAATGTCAGAGCAAACTAGTCAAGGCACATTATGTGCCTTGACTAGTTTGTACTGAATCACAGTAACAAATTTTTTCAACAAGAAATACTTACGTCACAACTGTTACCATTTTTCCAATTGCAGTTTTTCCACCAAAGACACTCTTGAGAACCAAAAATGTTTGATGCCTGTTTAAAAATAAGGGAAATGGCTAATTATGTTTTGATACACCAGACTAAGATTCAATATCATAAACCAGGTGCAAGCAAGTGGCTCCCCTCATATGATTGATTATAACAATAAAAAGTTTAAACATGTCTGTCTGTTGTGTGACCACGACAAAGATAATATGTCACAGATATGTAATAACAGCTGAAATTTAAACAAAACCCAAAGTGTTAGTGTAATATGTGGAAATGTGAGGAACATTCATGCCTGATGTAATTATTATCACTGCACATAACGATACTTGATCACCTTTTATATATCCGCTCTTTGAATTCCATATCTGAGGGCAGAGTCTTCATTCTGCTTACACATTGTACTCAGAGAATCCATTGTTAATTTGTGGAGCTGAAGGTATTTTCTGTATCAAGTATGTTATGTCCTGGACAATCTGTTGAAAAAGAAACAAATAATTATCTATTACCGGTAAGTGGAAGTCAATAGTCACATTTGTACAGGAAGTTATTTGCTGAAAATGAATCAGTTTAATATTTACCCTTCTTGAGTGACAAGATGGCTCAACAAAATTTGTGTAAGCAATGTTGAAGGACCCAAGTTCAAATCATGCTGTGGAAACATAAATTTGCCTTGAAAACAGAATCAACCATTACATCTTTTTGGCCAAAGGATTTGTGAGGTATGTGTCTGTATTAAATCATCTAAGTTGCCAGTTTGAGGTTATATTATCAACATAAACAAGAAATATCATCCATGAAACAGTATGTTTGTTATTGAAAGAATGGCATGAGGATACCTGCAAATAAGCTGTGGCAAGTCAGTTTGCCTGAAAATCATACAGAAAGGTAGCGTGAAACAAATGTGCAGTTTTACTCACTTTTTCTGGTAAAATGGGCATCTCTTTACTGTGGCAATAGCTCTTGTTGCAGCTATTTGTTGGTGTCTCCGTCCTATACAATAATGACAAAGGGTTATTAAATGCAATTTTCCTGTGAACTGATGGATGACAAAATTTAAATGATTGCCATCTTTCCGTTCAGGATGGACAATGGCAAGGAGTTATTAAATGTACAGCAGACTACGGACGACGTACACCGGACGACGCATCCATGATCCACCTCTCAGAATAGCCCTGCGTACAGATCTGTGTGTTCCCAGCATTATAACTTATCCGTCACAGCCCTGCAATGGTCTATGGACATAACTGGGGTCTCTGCAGTCCGGATGAGGACTGCAACGAAAACGCTGTCTTTTTGGCCGAAATTCTGCTCTATCGGGGCAAAATCCTTTCCCTGCCTACCTTAACCTCCTTACCGACCCACGGAAAGATGCGATTAACTTCTCCTAACATCCAAAACCGCTCGTTTTCTGAAACATAACGTACTCGACAAGTTGTTTACCCACGGGGATCGCCATTTTGAATCTCGCTGCAACAACCCCAGTTATGCATAGACCGTTGCAAGGCTAGCTAGTGGTGGAGGCCGTATAACGCCGGGAACACACAGACCTGTACTCAGGGCTACTCTTAGAAAAGCTCCTCGTCGCTGACCAGCTGACACAGTGGAGCTAAGAAAACGCATTTGATTATTCACCCAGCACGGACGATTTCGGGGAAACACATTCATTCGCGGTCGTGAAAAGCCATACAAACACGATAAACATACGAAAGGGACAAGCACACATCAGTTCAGCCTGATAAAATGAAATTGAAGGCTAATTTGTTACATCCTTGGCAATGATCATTTCGCTGGTGCACCCGTCCATGGTGTAGCGGTATGTCGAAGACAATGGCGAATAGTTGTGACAAGGAAATTTTCACTTTTTCCGACAATACTCAAACGCATGTATGTTACTCAAAAATGGTTCAAGCTAATCGATATGCTTTGAGGAAAAAACAAGCCCGGTTTAAATCAATAACTTTGCAAATCTTCCACGGAATATGCAAAAACAAACTTACGTTTGATTTGTGGCTGTGCATTCCAAGACGTCGGTTGCAACTTGCATCTGATCATGACCCGTGTATATGTGGTGGCGAATAGCTATCGTTGAGGTACATAACCAGTTCTTGCCTGCGAAGTAATTCTTCATCGATGACGGAAGCCATTACTGTCGACTTGTGCCGGAGTACGGAATCGTAAGCGCTGATACGATCGTCAATAACGCCTCGGCTACGATGCGAAGGCCAGTGGAATTCGGAATTTTTGGCGCGCAGTGCAGTATAATATCTGTGCCACACAGGAATTAATACGCAACTGCCTAAAGTGAAGGGATGGGGATTCCACTAGCCAGCGGTCCCTTTAAGAGTACGATCAATCAACAAGTACTATGATTCTTACATATGTCACGGATATATAATATCTATAACGAAGTTTAAACATTGGCTTGGTGAATCATTTTGTAAAATTGAACTATTTTAAAGTGTAATGTTACAAAGGGTGAAACGACGGTCAAAGGTTAAGGACTTCCTCCTTGTAGGCTGTTTTGGTAATTTGAACGACCGTCTGAATATCAGTTGCGTTTGCTATGGCTTGTGTATACTTTTGGCACATTCAGGGGCATAGAACATCCATTTAAACATGTCCTTAATAATAAAATGCGTCAGACTTGTCCCAGGATCAAGGCTGTGGCCTGGCAAAAATTACGGATATGCCTACAATCCGGGCCTACAGAGAATAGCATTGATCGCGATTTCAGGTTTGCTACACGCGCGCATTCGGCCAAAGTTTGTTGTTGCATGCGTGACTCACGGTTGTGGTAGCATTAGTCTGAGCCATGAATTATTTTGGTTTTTACTTTCGTCGTTGTCTTGGAAAATGTTGACAATCCGACGTATAGGCCCTACATTTATTTTTGCATGTCAGGCCTAATGAAAGAAAAATGACGTCATTTGAGATCAACGCTTTTTATTGTCAATTAGGCTAATTCCTTCTTTTTGTTTTGATATTTATGTGCCCACAGACTTGAAGCAAGTCCATGTCTTTTGTTCAATTGAAAACTTCACAAAATTGTATCGCCCAAAATTAAAGCTAATCAATCTGTTGCACTGAATGCGCATGGTCCTCACTATCGTGCGAAAGGCCTGTCAAGTCGTGACGTGATGTAAAATTCTGGTTTAGAAATTAACCAGTGACTGATGATGACAATGGCTTGAAAACAGGCCGATTAATTTCATAAACTTGAATGGTTTATACTCAAACCATGCCCACAAAGTTGCCACTTGTGGTTGGCTTAAAGATGAGCCAATGAATTTGTCGGTATATAAACAAACCAACGATGCCGGTGGCTCAAATATAAACCGATAAATTATATTGTCACGGGCTTAAAAAGAAGCCATTCGGCTTAAATTTATACCATGACGGGCTTGATAATAAGCCACCAATGTATTGGTATGAATACACGCCATCCATACTCTGTGTGGTGGCGTGACTTCAAACCTTAAAAACCTTCGTGGATTTCGGGCAAACCGAAATATTTCAAGTGGTTCACCCGCAAGCCACCTACAAACCAAGTGGTTATATTTCAAGCCAGAAGAATTTGCAGTGTATGTACTTGCTAGATTTCGCACAAAACACCAAAACAGTATGTACTTGCTAGATTTCTCACATAAGGCCGTGTAAATAAAATTCTTTGTTTGCCGTCCTTGGATTTTTGAAAAACCTACCAGCCAGCCAGCAAAAAAAACAAACACAGAAAAAAAAACACAACACAGATCAATCGCATAAACTCTAACTTTCCCATCGGTTTATAGGTCACAAGTATGAAAAAATCATAAGTTACATTTACAATGCAGTGTTTCTTAATTCTTATGCTCTTCATTAGCACGCTGAAAACAATGCGAGGTAACAAAGGTTATACTTGTGTAAATACAACAAGCATACTTAGAGTTAGGTGACTCTGAGTCTGAACAAAAATTCCATAATAAGCAATGGCAATAAATACTATACCAGTACATAATGTACAACATGTACAGTATGATAGTAATCAACTGGTTGTGTTATGAAGATCTACAGATTGTCTCTGACGGAGATTTATGCACTAGGTGGTCATAGGTCACGGTGCCAATAAAACTATTAATTAAAATAACAAGATCTCAAATATGAATAAATTTGCGACAAATACAAAAAGATGCAACTTACGTATTACGAGGATGTTTACGAAGTTTTGAAGAAAACAAAATATATTTGAATTAACACCTAATAAAGGAACCTAAGAATTTCACGTAATGGGTTCAATTTTGCAACGTGACATTTGTATATTAATTATGACATGTAAATTTAAGATCGAGACCTGTATTGATGTTTACGATTGGACGTATATTTTTATCTTTAATTTATATCTATCATATGATCAAAACCAAGCTTTAAACTTAGTTTAAAATCCCATTCTAAAATAATACGGGAAAGGACAAGAGAGAAAAATACAACAGACAGGGCAGCAGGACACAACGACCAAAGAGCAGTCCAGGGCATTTAGACAATTGGAGAAGCGTATCTTGGACGGCACCTGTCAAGCTTGTCTACCGAGAAGTAAAGTC